>NW_007260063.1:717357-751795 GCF_000164805.1 Carlito syrichta
CGGCCACTGCACTCCAGTCTGGGTGACAGAGTGAGACTCCAATTCAAAAAAAAAAAATCTCTTTGAATGGGTAAAATGTCCTATTTATAGGTAGAGTCAAAACTTCAATGAAGATAACTTCATAAATCTTCATAGAAGCTCTGTTCATTTTAGTATAATGTGTCATTACATTACAAAGAAGTTTCCGTGCCTAGAGATTACTGAAAATTGATAAATTTCCAGGCTTACTGCTATCAAGTGTGGATTCCTTTGCCATGGGGGCATATGGTATGTTAGAGAGAAGAAGGTAGAGAGAGAGAGAGAGAGAGAGAGAGAGAGAGAGAAACAAACAGAATAAAATCCTGGCTCTGCATTCTGGCCCAGTGGCCTCTCCAACTGTGGAACTCAGGGTTTCCTCATATCAGCTTTTTTTCCTAGTTCTTCCTTGTTTCTGTCATTTCATCTCATACCTGTGTGCCTTTGTAAATGTTAGATGCTCAAGCTAAAACCTCTTCCTCCCCTTCTCCTCTCCTTCATCTACTATGACTCTCAACTCAAGCAGATTTCTATTCATTTTTGAGTACATTGAGTCCTGCCAAGTGCTGTGTTCTCTGTGTTTCCACGGGACCCAGTGCTTACCTCAACTTTTCCAATTAAATTTTCATTTTAGTGAATTGATTGCTCATAAGTTTTCTGCATGGGACTCAAAGCTCCTCAAAATGCAGAGACTGTTCTTAAACAACTTGGCATTCTTAGAGCCGGTTGGAACTCCCAGGACATAGTAAATGCTCATTAACTGATAAATGAATGAATGAACAAAGCTTGGAAGCGGGCAACTTCTAATCACAATAATAAAATGAACAAGACAGAACTAACCTTACATTTATTCCCATTTAATAGCTATATAACTATAGCAGTATTATAACATTTTTATCATAATTTTACAAAAAGGATAGGAATTAGAGATTTTTCATAATGTTTTTCCCAGTGCCAAGTATTCTGCTGGGGCCCACTGTGTAATTAGCAACCCTTACATTAATGAACCAAGCTAGCCAATATATATATTTTTCCTTCCAATTAATTCACTCTCCCTAGTTTACCTTGCAAACCCAGCTGCTGAGAGGAGCTCTGATGGTTATGGGGTTAAAGAGGAAATGGTTATAATTTTTATTTAGTGTTTTCCATATAAATGCACCTCATTATCTGCTGCACCTCGTTATATATGATCTATTTTATGACCATTTAGTTATCCTTAGCAGACCTGTTTTTATTCTGTTATGCTTGCTGTCTAAACTCTCAACTTTATGACTCCATTACCCCCGCTCTCTGCTGCCTGCTGTCCCACGGCCACTGTGGTGGTGGATAATGTAGCTTTGCTGTTGCCAACCCAGCATTTCTAATAAATTCCTCACATTCAGACAGGCAGCAGTGTAGGGCACAGCGGCTGGGTGTCACGCTTTCATATCACATCGCTAGACTCTCATTAGGTACTTGTGAGAGAAATTACCACCAAGGCTTCTTCAGGCACAATAGCATTAATGAAGTTAGGAAATGACTCCCACAGATGTTTGACACTCAATCAATCCTGCTTAATTTAATTATGCTGCTGAATGAAAGACAAAAGGGATGCTCTTGCAGTCCATCCCTTGCGTTTTGCTTTCTCTTATGCCTTTCCCCCCTTCTGACTTCCTTAATCCTTTCTGAGAAATGTCAGGCTAATTAACTTAAGTTACAATTATTTAAAAGTGGACTTTGTCATAATACCTTGTATCATTTTCCACTTCTCTTCCTCTACCAAACTGCAAGTTCATGAGAACTCTTTATGTAAATAGAGTGGTGGAGTCAGGAGAAACAGTGCTTGTCTAACCTTGACAACTCATCCACTTCTTATGTCTCTGTAATTAAGAATACTGATGACACTGGCACATACAACTTCATGTCCTGAAATTCTGTTCACCAAGATATTTTCAAAGGTTTATTCTTGAAGTTAAATAGATTCTGAGAAATTTCATTTTTCTCAGTCTCAAAATGGTAGGATAAGCTTATAAAGTACCAAAATGAAAATGACAACGAACTCTACATGATACTCATTTGTTACAAAGTCCATTCACATATATCACTTTCTTTAATCCTCACAATGGTTTAGTAGGATGGTTACAATCACCATTTTTGAGATGAGGAACTTGAAGCAAAGAGCAGTTAAATGATTACCTGTCCCAGATTTTGCAGTCAGTGAACAGTGATCCTAAAATGTTGACTTTCATTCATTCATGAATTCAGCTGATAAATAATTATTGCGAGCCAGGGCCAAGCATTTTTCCTGGCACCGAAGAAGTTGGGAAGTACATAGTTGACCACAAAACTAGGTGGCACTGCTTGGAGACAGGCATGCAGAGGAGGCAGTGGGAGAGACTGGAGGAAACTAACCAGGGCACCATGACAGGTGGTGGTACAGATAGAGCTGATCCATTCTAAGGTGTCTGGAAAGTATATTGAAACAAAAAGGAATCATGGTGGCATGGTGGGATTCTTTTTTTTTTGTTTAATTCATGAGTAATGTGATCAGTTTGAGTTGTAATGAGTCAGTCGAGCTTAGTATGGGCTTGTCCTGTATGCCTTCCAGGGTGGATACTGCTGCCTCACGCCAGCTTCAGATTCAGAAAGATAAGTAGGATTGGGAGGGAAGGTGAAAACGTCCATGTTGAACTTTGTTTTCTTGCCATGGACATCCAGGAGGAGCTACGGGTCTGTAGCTCAGTAGGAAGATCTGATCTAGAGATATGGTTTGAGAAATATCCGTGTTGAGATGGGAGTGAATGATTCCTCTCACTGAGAATGTGTGGAGTGATAAGAAAAGAGGGTTGACATCAAGATCAGACACTGGGGACAGTAACAGTGAGTGCCTCAGATCCCTCAAGAGGAGACAAGTAGAACTGAACCCTTGTATGCATTGACTCTGTGCCCTTGAGGAAGTGGCAAGATGAGTTAGAAAGAGCACTGCTTTGGTTTCAAAACACTGACATCTTGTTCTTGCTCCACTACTATCTTCCCTGTGAGGCCTAGGAGAATGGACCTTATTTCACGCTGGGCATCAGTTGTCCTATCTCTGGAGGTGTCCTTGAGGTTTCTTCTCTGAAATTTCCCACCTCTACTATTGTGCATGACAGAGTCCCAGTGACCCAGCCATTGACTGAAATACAGAGGAACACAGTGAATGTTCTCCATTAAATGAGAATTAGTTCTCCCCTGCATGAAGATTTTCCTACGGACCAATGTACTCACCTGTAATTTAGAGCTTTAGACATTTTCTAAGGAGAGTAGGTTTGAGAGCTGTTCACCATCTTTCCCTTACATCTCATTTAATACTCCCTCCTGGATTGATCCTCTTCTTCATTTGGTCAGCGAAGTAGACATTCTGACCTATAACTGACCCTTATGAAATGATTGAGTACATGTAAATATTGTGTATACATATACATATACATATACACACGATATTGCATTATAATATTACATAATAAATTATACACGATATAATACATAATATGATGACAGAAAGCACCATCATTTATTGAGTGCTTACTATATATGCTAGTAAACTTCTAGTTTACCTGTTCATTTGTCCCTCAAAATAACCCTGCAGGCTAAAAATTATTAAATCCAAGTTTAAAGCCCAGTTTGAAAAGATTCGGAAAATTTCACAAGTGCAAAAAGTGCGTGGAAGCATGGTAGAATCAAGGTAAAAATTGCTTCTGACTCTAAAGTCTGTGCTCTTAACCATTCTATGATATTCCTGTAATAGTGTTTGCATTACTATACAAACCTAACTGTGTTTAAACATAATACATTCGAGGAAATTTTGTTAAGATGTACCAAACTGGGTATCTAAATTTTATGGAAAACAGCAATAACAGCAACTCTCATATAGCTTGTCTAAGGATTTTTGACTTTTTGCTTTAAAAAAATCTTAAGAAGTTTTTAAATGCCACATTTCATCCTTTTATTATTGACTTGGCTAAGGAGGATATGATTTTGATTTGAAACTTTTCTCAGCACTTGTTATAGATTTATGATACTTGTTTACAGTTCTTTGAAAATAGCATAGCATGGCTGATCTACACTATTTCCTTCCTAATCTGAAGTTACTGTTTGTTTCTTGTCCTATATTTTGTCTCCATCTGTGAAAGAACAAAAGACTCCATGGGGGATCATTTTTCCTTGAAAGATTCCATTATAAAGGTGCAACTTGCTTGACTCAGGGAGTAGTTTCCCCTCAGAAATTTGCATGGAAACGAAGACTGCCAGATAAAATACAGCAGGCCCAGTTGCATTTGAATTTAATGTCAACAGTGAGTATATTTTTAGTTTTAGTAGGTCTCAAGTACTGCGTGGGTGAGTACAGTGTATGGGACCTGGTGGTGGGAGCCAAAAAGCCCCAGATTTGTGCAGTCTTCCCTGGGACCTTTGGCTTCTGCTGCACAATGGTATATTTAGAGAAGTCCTGGCTCAGTGATGGCCCATGGTCCATTCTGGTGGACAGGTCCCAGCTTGGATCTCTTTGGCATTGCTGAATCACCAAAGAGTAGCCATCTTTGGCTTGGGTATTTGCCCAGCATCTTCTTGAGATAGAGTTTCTTGACTCATTCATCCTCCCCATGAAGCATGCAGAATCGGGGAGCTCCATCACACCACTGAGAGGAAAGGCAGTCTCAGAGTATAAGCTTGGGCCTCCCGATAGTCTGATTAGAATCCTTAGCCATTTTTATTTTGTCCAGTGACATCCTGTAGTGTCAGACAGGAGGCAAAGCAAGCTCTTATGCTTCCAGTCTTCATCTCAAACTCTCATGACTTCTCCTGCCCCTCCCATCCTGGAATTTCTCCTCTCACATGCATCTCTCTCTTCCCATTCACACTCACTTTCCCTCTGTCCTGGAGAGAACGTGCCTTCTGAGGCTGTTTGCCTCCTCTACTTCCCTGGCGTTGGATGACCACATAGCTGCAGTAGGAAGATGATGCATACATAGGTCCAATACTTTAAAAATAATTTCCATTTTAAGTTAAGCCGACTGAATTCTAACCATGTGAAAAACTATGCTGAATGCTTTAGAAACACCATTTAATTTGAGAGGTAAACTAAAAATCGAGAGGTAATTAAAGAATGCAGGTTTTGGAACCAGACTGTCAGTTTTTAAATTGTGGCCATGCCAACTATTAGTCATGTGACTCTGGGCAATATACAAAAACTGTGCCTGGCATATTGTAAGAACTCTATAAAAGTTAACGAACATCATAATTTAATTCTAAAAATTTTTGTGAGTTATTCAGCGTTATTTCTTTCTATTATTACTATATCAGAAAGCTGAGGTTTAAGATGTGTACCTTGTTCAAAATTATGTATCTAATAAATGGTAGCCCATGCTCTCAATTACCTAGCTGTTTTGCCAGATTGTAATGGGAGTCATGAGTTTATTATATACTGTTCTTTTTTTTTTGAGTTGGAGTTTCACTCTGTCGCCCAGACTGGAGTGCAGTGGCCGCTCCTGGCCACCGCAGCCTCGAGCTGCTGAACTCCAGCGATCCTTCCACCTCAGCCTTCCAAGTAGCCGGAATTACAGGCATGCGCTACCATACCCGGCTGATTTTTTTATTTATTGAAAAAAAAAAAGGTCTCACTGCCCAGGCAGGTCTCGAACTCGCGGGCTCAGGCAATCCACTCACCTCAGCCTCCCAAAGGCGCGGGATTACAGGCTGAGCCACCGAGCCTGGCTCTATACTGTTCTTTTAATACCTCACAACTTACCCAAGATTGGCCTTGTTTGGGCAAATAAATACATGTTGCCTACAGAATTTCTGATACTTGCAGGTTAGATTTTTCAAGTGCCCCCACTCTGCAGAGAATGGAGGCACGGGTCACACATTTGTTCATTGTACCACTTACTGTCTCATGATAGCTTATCATAGTCATTTGTTTAAATGTGCATCTTTTCTACTACAGTGTGACCTCTGGGCCCCACGCCAACTTCAGTTTATAGGTATTTTTTGAATTGGAATATCTTTTTTATTTTTGAGTTGGAGTCTCTCTCTGTCCCCCAGACTGGAGTGCAGTGGCCTCTTCCGGCCACTGCAACCTCGACCTGCTGGGCTCTGGCGATCCTTTCGCCTCAGCCTTCTGAGTAGCTGGAACTACAGGCGCGCACTACCATGAGATTTTTTAATTTACTTTAGAGATGAGGTCTCACCAAGTTGCCCAGGCGGGTCTCAAACCCGCGGGCTCAAGCAATCCACTCACCTCAGCCTCAGCCTCCCAAGGCACGGGATTACAGGCTGAGCCACCGAGCCCGGCTGGAATATCTTGTTTATTTGAAGTTTCTTGTTACATCTCCTGGCATTCTCTAACTTCAAATAGTACTAACTCAATGATGTCTGGAGAGAACCCTCTTGCTGGTTTCATCGTCCAATGGTCTCCAGGGCAACATAAAGGAAAAGGGAGCTGGAGGGGATGTATTTGTGTAGATGAAATGAACCTTGAAGATGCTGCTTCTGAGACTCACTGACAGGGCAGGAAGCAAATGTGCTCAGTCATTTGCAGGTGCTCCAGTCTTTGGCAAGTCATTTAACTGACCTTAATTTTCTTTTTCATAATACAAGAATAATAATAATATCTTTATTACAGTACGTTTAATTAAACACACGTTTATTGGATAGCTGTTATGTGTCCGGCACTGTAATGGGAGGTAGATTTGAATATCTTTCTCCTTGAGTCTCCTGGAGAATTCCAAACGCCTTTTTGTCAAACAGCACCTGTTAGGAAGGCAACCTAAAAAGCAGAGCTTTCTTCTTTGTGGAAGTGGACAACTTGCAACAGTGAGCTCTGACTGATATGAGGAGATCATCAAAGTCTTTTATACTGTTATAATTTTTTTTTTTTTTTTTGAGTTGGAGTCTCACTCTGTTGCCCAGCCTGGAGTACAGTGGCTGCTCCCGGCCACTGCAGCCTCAACCTGCTGGGCTCCGACGATCCTTCCGCCTCGGCCTTCCGAGTAGCTGGAACTACAGGCACGCGCTACCACGCCCAGCTGATTTTTTATTTATTGTAGAGATGAGGTCTCGCCAAGTTGCCCGGGCGAGTCTCGAACCTGCGGGCTCAGGCAATCCACTCACCTCAGCCTCCCAAAGTGCGAGATTTCACTCTCACCACAGTTATCTTGTGAAAGGAGCCAAGAGACTGGATGGAGGATTTTGAAATGCCTCCTATGAGCAATAGAAAGTTTCTTTTTGGAGTCTTAAGTTAGGAAGAAAAAGTGTTCAGATTTACTTATTAATAAGACCTCACAGCCCATAGAATGGAGAATGGCTCAGAGGAGGATGAGATTTAATGCAAAGAGATAACACAGCAAGCACTGGGATTTCCCTATGAAAGTTTATAGTGGGCTGGACTAAGGTGACTGCAGTGCTAGAGAGAAAAGGTGATCAAATGATATTTGGGAAGTGGAATCAAATGCACCTGGGGCAAGTGTGGCTAGAGGCAGAGGTTAAGGGAAAACGAATCATTCAAAGATGCTACTTTTGAGCAACTGGATGGCTGTAGAACTATTTATTATTGAGGTATACATCTTGGAAAGAAGAGCAGATTTATTGAGAAGATCATGAGTTTGGTTTGGATACGATCTCATTTATGTGCCTCTGATAGGTGGAGGTGGAGATGTTAAGCAAGCAAGTTGTAAAGGTTTGGGTTGACTCTGTGATGTAGCAGGTTGCTGTAAAGGCAGTACTATTGTCTGGACAGTGGGATGAATGGATAAGGCATAAGAAGGAAGAGGCCTCCAAGAAGAGGGCCAAAACTGTGTAGGTTGCTAATTTCAAACTTTCCGTTGCTCTTGCTTGGAAAGAGGGCTGCTGTGTTCCCAGATGCATACCTAACTCCTCACAGGAACCACTAGACTGGGAATGGGTTGAACCTGCTGGATCTTCCCAACTTCAAAATGCAAAACCACAAATGAGAATTTTGACTTGAATAATCCAGGATCCCAATGGCAGAATCAAAGCCAAATCTGGAAGGAAATAAGCCACATGGTTTTATTGGTCCTAAATATAATTAGCATACATAATTATGTGGCGTAACTATATGCTACCAATCCTGCAAAAGGGATTTCTTGTCATTTCCTACTCCTTTTCATTGCCATATGTTTTGCAAACCTCCTGCATTTAATAAGGAAACATTGCAGATGAAACACTCTGTTTCTCATGCTTTTGATTATTCTAATATATTCTGTCCATTCCTAATCATCTCGTTTGTAGAAAATGACTCATATGAGAAGGCAAAATGTACAATCAAAGCTTTAAAAATGGTGATAATCACTCCTCTTGCATAAAGCACTATGTACTCTGAAAATTAAGTGACGTTGCATAGCAGCATTGGAGGACAAATCTGTTTTATTTATGTCTCAAAAGTTGATATGTAGGTCTTTAGCACCTGCATTGAATAGTAGTAAGCATGGCTTAGTGTTGGAGCACTGGGCTATTATTTTTATTGTCGCACTTTGTGGTACAAGCAAGACTACTCTTAGTTGAGGGGAGAAATAAAACAGAGGGAGGGATTGATGAAAAGACTGGAAATAATGACAATTCGAGTGGGGCATGTAATAGAGAACAATGGTCCCAGCACCTCCTCCTCCTTCGCAACCACACCCTTTGTCATGTGACTTTGCAGTTTCCTGCCACCCTTATGTGAGTTTGTCTATATGATTTGCTTGGGCCAATGGCATGTGAGCAGATGTGACATGAATAAAGATTTAAAAAGTGTTTTCTCAATTGAGTTTGTTCTACTCTGCCCTTATCATGAGAAGAACATGTCCTGATTAGTCTTGTCGAGCCAGGTGGGGCAGAGCTAGACATGCCAAATCTGGAGCAGCCACTCCTCTGCTGACTGTCAGATGCTGGGTTTTGGTGAGGTTTATGATACAGCAGTGAAGTAACATTAGTTAAAAATTTAGTGACTTGCAGACTCCACAGATAGATCTTAGCTAATATTAATAACCTAGGGGGAGGAGGAAAATAAGAGAGAGATAGAAAGAGAGAGAGATCCGCATACATCACACACATACACAGAGAGGCAGAGAGAGAGAGACATTGACATTGCATTAATAAATAATTCAGTACAAGAAAACACAATTGTTTTGAGGTTAACTGAAAACACTGAGGAAAGTCAAAGGCTTGACTCATGGGGAATGAAAGCATGAATGCATCTAGAAAAAAAGATTCAAGAGGGTTGCGGGAGGATCTATCCCTCCTAAGGGGAGTTTTCTTCCCTTCCCTCTCTCACTCAGTCCCTAGGTAGTTGTTCTAGGTAATTTTGAAAAATTTTGATAAATGTCTCCCTACCCCCCCCATGAGACATCTGGCAATAACTGGAGACATTTTTGATTGTCATGACTAGGGGTGGTCAGAGCTGCTGGCATCTAATGGGCAGAGGGAAGAGATGATGCTAATCCTATAATGTGCAGGACTGCCCAGTTCCAAACAATTATCCAGTTCCATATGTCCAGAATATGTAACTTGTGTGGCCTGACCTTGTGAAATTCCAGAAGCTTATACATAGCAAGAGAGAGGGCTGAAGTCTCTCTCTCTCTTTCGCTCTCTCTCTCTCTCTCTCGCTTTCTCTCTCTTGCTCTCTCTCTGTACCTAGTGTATCTAGAATGCACCAAACCTTTGACTAAACACTAGGGATATAAAGATGATAAAATTGCTGGTCTTGTTTCTGAAGAACGTATACAGGAAGAAGGGGGAGAAGCAGAGAGAAAATTTAAAAACTCCTATAAATAAACATAAAATTGCAAACTACTATGAAGGATAAGATCTGGGGACTTAAGAAAGGAATTTAGCTTAGGTGGGCTAGAGACGATTTTAACAGCAGGTAATATTTTAAATGGAACCTGAAGGATGAGTTGGTGCAAACCAGGTAAGAAAGGAAGAATAAGAGTGCCAGTCAGGAAAAGGGAACAGCATTGCAAAGGACCGTACCTAGAGGGCACCTGGTTCATATGAAGGCAAATCAATGTGTCCAAACTGCCTCAATCAAGGGCAGGATGATCTGAACTGTGATGGAAGAGGCAGGCCGGGGCCATGTGGTGCAGGTCTTCATAGACCTTTATGAGTATTTGAACCTTGTTCCAAGAGTAATAACAAGTCTTTGATGGGCTTGAACAGGGGAATGATGTGATTAGCTTTGTGTGTTAGAAAGATGGCTGTGAATACTCAGTGGAGTACGGTTTGGAGTAGGGAGTGGTGAAACAGTTAGGCAAAGAACAACTGGTCCTTTATAGGGATGACTTGTAGTGCCAGACATTCTGGTGTTTTGCTCACAGATAAGGGAACTCATTGAAGCTGATTTAAAGAAAACTGGAAACTGCAGAAGGGCTGACAAGTGAAGGAAAGTTAGCCAGAGTTTTCCAATGACTGGACAGGGTTCTGGTTGTTATAGGAAAAGGAGTAGCCCAATCCCTCTTACTTACAAGAGTGAATGGGGAACCCCCACTTAATGTTTGTTCCTTCTAGCATGAAAGTAGCAGCTTTCCAAGTGAGGCAAGGGAGTCACCCCAAGTCACCCAGCTTTCTCAACTGACATCACATGTAGAGAGCAGTAGAGATATTCATTTTACCTGACATTTTTCCTGAATATCATCTCCTTTCTTCCCCATTAGAACCCTCAACCTCTGAAGATACTCTCTTATCCCCTTTCTTCCATTGCTTTAGTTAACACATTTTCCATAGAGTCATCAGGTCAGTTTATTTAAATAAACCAGTACTAAGAGCCTACTGTGTGCCTAAGGTAATGTAGTGTTCATGAACAGGGCTATTGACTGGATTGTCTATGTTCAGTGTTTTACAGTAGCATGACTATAGTACATATATTTAGTGACTCTCAGCCTCAATTTCTTAATCTGTAATATGGGGCAATGATACTACTACCTCAAAGGGTTGTTGTGAGTATCAGATCAATTTCTGTATGTAAGAATGGAGCTTGGTAAATAATAAGCTCTCAATCATAGTTAGCTATTATAATAATTACTTGTTAGGCACTGGAGATAGACGAATATAAATGATCTCTGTTCCAGTGAATGCACAGTCTAGTAGAAGAGACAGGGAGTAAATATATAATTTCAATAGCATGATTAATATAACGATAGAAATAGATACAACTTGCTCTAGGAGTGCAAAAGAAATGCATTTTCCATAGGATCAGCAGATCATTCTGTCAAGCACTCTGTACATCAGTCTGCTTTGTGGATATCACCACTGGATGTTCTAAAAAAAAAAAAAACCAAAACACCTGGGCACCATTACTTATCCTTTTGCTGGAGAGAAAAACTTGCATGTCATTCTAATGCCTCCACCTCATTGTTTCCCAATTAATCACCAAGCCTGGCAGTGTCTACCTCCGTAATATCTCTCACAGCCAGCAATTTCTCTCCATCCTCAGGGTCATAGTCTTTGTTCATAACAACTTCATCTTCTACTGAATTATGGCAATAGCCCCACCCAATTGCTTTTTCTTCCTTCCAAATTATTTCTTCTACCTGGTCTATCGGCATTGAAGCCTGAGGGATCTTTCTAGAATGCAAAACCGGTAGTATTCTCCAGTGACATTTAAAGGGCTCTCAGTTGCTTTAGCCAGGGTCCTCATACAGCATAGGTGCTCTTTCTACATGCAGCCTCTAGGCTCAGTCCCTGTTGTTACTGCCCTCTTCTCAATGAACACTTCCTACATTCTGAACAGCTTGGCATTTCATAAACATGAATCTGCTCTGCTTCTCTCACCTCTGGAACTTTGCAAGTGTGCCTCTGTCTTTTTTTCCCTGCTTTGATGGAGACTTACTAGCAACTTTTTAACCAGGACCTGGAAACTCAGGGAAAAAGGCAAAATTCAGTAATTCATCTAAAACATAAAACATTTTTATTTCTAAAGAGCTTTCACTGCTCGAGAGACCATTTCCTTCTTATGTCTTCCCTACCACTTACTCTTTTCCTTTTGATGTGGGCGTAGGGATCCAATCACTTGACGTAATAACACTTGAAATTTACAACTGATAATAAATTTTAAAGTAACATGAAAGATCTACAAAAATACAGAGTTTTAGTTTATTAAATTCTTTTGAGTTGTAGGAAAGATATGAGACATACTTCAAATCAGCATTTTTATTTTGAAACTATTGTGCTAATAAATCCTAAAGCCACACTATTAAGGGTTTGAGTAAAACTACGATTACAGTATTCTCTCTAAAGGAACAGAGAATGTAAATGTCAGTTATTTCTTACTAATCCATTCTTTAATGATCTCAAATACAGTATTCTTTGTTCCATTATCTAAGATAATTGATGTATAATGCACCATAGGTTTCCTTCACATTGTACTATTACCAATCTTTGTGACCTACTCATCTGACTTCAACTGCTTTTTTTGTTTATTTCTTTGAAACTATAGTGATTATTGGTTATTTTGGTTTTCCAAATTTCAAAGTAAACCTTTCTCAAAGCAAATACTTTAGAGAGTATTTCAACTTGTAATCTTTATATATTTTTATACGTTTTTAAAGAGTAGCTATGTCAAGAAGGTTGACCTTTATTTTCTTGGACTTAAGCCAATGGCTTGATTGGATTTATTAATAAGGACCGTTGACAAAATAATATTAAATCACACTACTACTTTAAATTTTGATGAAGTGCTTAATTAAAAAAAAATAAAGCACCTGAAAATAAATGCTAAAACTTCTCCATGGGTCAGAAATCTAGTTAATGAGAACCAGAGTCCTTTCTCTAAAGGACAGTTACCCTTAAGTAGTTAGCTAAGTAATGATCATGGGAATAATACTCTGGCCTATGAAAAAGGAGTTAATTGCATTTTCTCACCTTCAACTGAGCAGAGACATATCATAAAACCTACAACTGTACTTTTCCCAGCATTCAGTGAAATACCTTGGTTAAAAAGTCTTTATGACTTATGTTTGGTTGTGGTCATTGATGATTGGTGTGATATTCATACTGTCATGAAGTTATTTGGAATAGCTTCTACTGGTGTTCTTTGTACAATAATTATACTTTGGGCATGTTATGAGAATACAAGTCTAACAAAATTTTAGTAAGGCATAGGAGTTATGTTTTAATAGTCATGTAACCCATGTGACCAAGGGAAGATATGGTAGCACTGTCGAATGACTCTGAGAAATAAAGTATCTGGAACAGGAGAAGGGAGTATCTGATCTGTAACTGGAAATAGATGCATATGGAAGAAAAGAAAATAATGGGACTTTGACACTGGATTTTATTTAGTTCCCTCCTGAAATAGGAAACAAATAATTGGTGGGAATATTTATTTTTTTCCAAAGACCATTCTGATGAGCAATTTGTGTTCGTCTGATAGCCCAATCGGTTATCAGAAGACTTTTTTCCTGATGAAACAGTATTCCTGACCTTGTGTTAATAGTGCATTTTACAGCCGGGCTCGGTGGCTCAGCCTGTAATCCCGTGCCTTGGGAGGCTGAGGTGAGTGGATTGCCTGAGCCTGTGGGTTCGAGACCCGCCTGGGCAGGTGAGACCTCATCTCTACAATAAAAAATAAAAAATTAGCTGGGCGTGGTAGTGCATACCTGTAATTCCAGCTACTTGGAAGGCTGAGGCGGAAGGATCACCGGAGCCCAGCAGGTCAAGGCTGCGGTGGCTGGGAGCGGCCACTGCACTCTAGTCTGGGTGACAGAGTGAGACTCCAACTCAAAAAAAAAAAAAAATAGTGCATTTTACCCCTTCTTACTCTGTATTGCATTACAAGATCAGATACATTAACTGACAGCACATGTTATTCAGCCCAAGTAACTTTCCTTTGCCTCAGATTTCTTTCCAGCCCTTATAGACATGTGGGGAAAATTCCAGTTTTCCCTACACAATAAAAATAAATGCAGAAGAAAGAGGGGCTATTACAGAGTTTCTCCTTTCCCGTGGAGCTTGTTTCTACCCTCCCTAGCTGCGTTAATCATACTTCTATTTGTGTTTAGCATTATCACCTCAATTCTTTTCAATCATAATTATTATCACAGTGAATACTGTATGTTACTAATTTTTGAACTTCCAGTGCTTGACATGGCATGCATCAGATACTCGCTACTTTTTTTTTTTGACTGGAGAACCAGTGAAGTATTATTAGCACTCAAGAAATATTTTAAAAAATAATAGTAATAAAAATAATAGCAATTGACTTTTTTTAAAAAAAGCTCTTAGTATGTGCTGGGTGCTTTACTAGACATTTTGCATGGATATTTTCATTTAGATCTCATTAATAGCCCTATGTGATGTGTTGGGTACCATATTATCCCCACCTTATAGATAAGGAAACTGAACCAGGGAAAGCTAAAGAAATTTCTGTAAGTCATACAGTTTGTAAATGGCTGATATTAGCGTTCCAGTGCCTATACTTTTAATCTGTGTTCCAGATAAATGGTGAGAGATGTAAATAATTGTTAACACTGTGATGAATTACAATGATGGATCTATGTGCTTGGCCCAATCATGGCTCAAAAGATACATAATGAGATTTACTTGAACAGTCAGGGAAGGTTTCCCAGAAAGGGTGAAAAATATTGGTGGGCATATACCATGGTGAGAATATTTGACCTAATTTTCTTTATGATGCTGTCAGCAAGTTTTAGTTGCTGACCTCTTGCTAAACATCACTAAACTCTCTTGTTTCTGTTTCCTTATCTGTGAAAGAAACAGGTTAGATCAGATGACATGTTGACTCATAAACATCTATTGAATGGAATTACTTTGAAATAGAGCAAATGCATCCAGTGGATGGTAGTCCTGCAGTTAAAAACCTTCATCTGCATAGGCTGTTATTCTTTCATTATCTTACATAGATGTGCATTCGTCAAATTTGTCAGCAATATTTCCTCTTTTGAAATTATCAAATGCAGGAACTTCAAGGTTTATTGTTGCTGAATTCTGTACTATTTAAGATGCACTATTTTTTCTTCATTTTTCAAGGTATGCTTCTTACATTGGGAATTTGATTTGATCATAATCTATCATTACTTCACTTAGTAAACTCAGAAGAATTTCTAAGAAAGTTAGCTAAACCCTATATTATTGATATGTACTAATGATGCATAAATATATTCTCATAGGAGAGAATAAACTATAAACCACTGATATAATGTGAGAAAGCAAATTTTCAGAAGGGCATGATCCATACTCTTACCTGTGTAAATAAGGTCTGTGGAAAATGTCATCTTGATGAGAGGAAATATTACCATCTCTTAAACTTTATTAGAGAAGAGCCATGACCTTCTTCACATACTAGAAGGAAAAAATTATGTCTGGAATGTTCTGATGACAGTACATAGTTTTCACTGGGAATTGTGTTTGGGAGTGTGTGGAGGTTAGTAGATGTTTTAGTTTATTTTCTCTATTTTCTTCTTTCAATTTTAGTTACTTTTGTTCTTGACTATTTTTGTCCTTCTGCTTGCTTTGAGTTTAATTTACTCTTCTTTTCCCTTCTAGCTTCTTTAACTTATTGATTTAAAAACTTTTGGTTTTCTTTTTTTTTACCCTCATATTTGCCATTTAATTTAATTTAATTTTTTATTTTAAAGTTGTGGGGTACAATTCAGGGTTAGTTATACAAATGTTCATTATGCAGGCACCCTTGTTGATGAGGTATGCTTCTCCCTCCCCTGGCAGTTTCCCACTACTGCCAATCCCTTTCTTATAGTATTAGGATAATTGTTCAAGAGCTGCTTATGAGTGAGACATTGTGGTAACTCAGTTCTTTGTTTCTAAGATAGATCACTCAGTATTATAGACTTTAAGTCCATCAAGTTGCTGTAAAGTTCATAATTTTGTCCTTCTTTATGTCTGCGTAATATTCCATTGTTCAATATGCACCACATTTTTAAAATCCAGTCTTCTTTCGATGGGCAGCACGATTGGTTCCATGTTTTTGCTATTGTGAATAATGCTGCAATAAACATACATGTGCAGCTGTCTTTTTTACAGAGAGATTTGAGTTCTTCTGGGTATGTTTCCAGAAGGGGGATTGCGGTGTCTTACAGAAGGTCGATTTTTAGATCTTTTAGGAATTGTCATACTGTTTTCCAAAAAAGTTGTACTAGATTATACTCCCACCAACAGTGTAGAAGTGTTCCCTTTTTGCTGCATCCTTTTTAGCATCTATTGTTTTTTGAGTTATTGATGGCCATCCTGACTGGAGTTAGGTGGTATCTTAGTATGATTTTAAATTGCATTTCTTTGATGACTAGTGAAGTTGAGCACTTTTTCATGTATCTGTTGTCTGCTCATATGTCTTCTTTTGAGAAGTGTCTATTTATGTCTTTTGCTCACTTTGCAATGGGGCTGTTTTTTTTTTTGGCACATTTGAGTTCTTTGTAGATCTTAGATATTAGGCCTTTGTCAGATATACAGTTGGCAAATATTTTTTCCCAGTCTGTGGGCTGTCTCTCCACTCTCCTGATGGTTTCTTTGGCTTTGGAGAAGCTTGTCAGTTTGATGAGGTTTCACTTGTCTATCTTATCTCTTATGGCACGGACACTTAGGGTTTTGATCAGGAATTGGTTGCCAGTTCCAATTTTCATAAGGTGTCTCCTGTATTTTCTAAGATTCTTATAGTTTGAGGTTTTATGTTGAGGTCTTTGACTCATTTAGAGTCGATTTTTGTGTATGGTGATAGGTAGGGGTCTTGCTTTAATATTTTGCATATGGTCAGTCAGTTTCCTCAGCACTGTTTGCTGAATAGGTTCTCCTCTCCCCAGTAGTTGTTGGTGGTGGCTTTGTTGAAGATGCATTGGTTGAGAAACTGAGGTATTGCTTCTGGAATCTCTATCCTGTTTCATTGTTCTATATGCCTGTTCTTGTACCGATATCAGGCTGCTTTGATTATTGTAGCCTTATAATAAAGTTTAAAGTCTGAAGGTGTGATACCTCCTGCTTTGTTTTTTTGCTGAGTATTGTTTTGGCCATTTGTAGTCATTTATGTTTCCATATGAATTTTTATATTGTTGTTTCCAGGTCTGAGAATAATGATGCTGGCAATTTAATGGGTACTGTGTTAAATCTGTAGATTGACCATATTAACAATTATTAGCAACATTAACATTGTTGATTCTTCCAGTGTTGAGCATGGAATATTTTTCCATCTGTTTGTGTCATCTTTGATTTCTTCAAGCAGTGTTTTGTAGTTTTCGTTGTAAAGGTCTTTTACTTCTTTGGTTAGGAAGATGCCAAGGTATTTTATTGTTGTGTGTGGCTATTATAGAGGGATTGTGCTTTTTATTTGGGTTTCTGTTTGTTTATTGTTGGTGTTTAGGTATGTGACTGTCTTTTGCACATTTATTTTATATGCTGAGACTTTGCCAAAGTCCGTTATCAGTGCAAGGGTTTTTTTTTTTGACAGATTGTCTTGGGGTTTTGAGATATAGAATCATGTCATCTGCAAAGAGGGATAATTTGACTTCCTCTTTTCTTATTTGAATGTCCCTGATTTCTTTCTCTTGTGTGATTGCTCTAGCTAGGACTTCCAATACAATGTTGAACAGGAGGGGTGAGAGTGGGCATCCTTGTCTTGTTCTGGTTTTCAGGGGAAATTGTTCCAGTTTTTTGTCTGTTTAGGAGTATGTTGGCTGAGGGTTTCTTGTAGATGGCTCTTGTTATTTTGAGGTATGTTCCATCTATGCCTAAATGTTTGAGAGTCTTTATTAAGAAGAGATGCTGGATTTTATAGAAAGCCTTTTCGGTGGTTAATGATATAATCATGTGTTTCTTGTTTTTGCTTTAGTTGATTATTTAATTACATTTATGGTCTTGTGGATGTTGAACCAATTCTGCATCCCGAGGATGAAGCCTACTTCGTCATGGTGGATGATCTTTGAGATATATTGTTGGATCCGATTTGCTAGGAATCTTGTTGAGAATTTTAACATCTATGTTCATCAAGGATACTGGCTTATACTCTTTCGTTGTTGGATCTTTATCAAGTTTCAGTATCAGTACGAACATTTAATGCTATAAAATTGCCTCTGAGCTATCTTTAGTTAAACTCATTGGATAAACATTAGATATGTTGTTTTCTCATTTTATTCAATTAAAAATATTATCTTCCTTGTGGCCTCCTCTGTGACCCTGGGTTGTTTGGTAGTATATTGTTTAAGTTCTAAATTTGTGGTATTTTCCAGATATTTTAATGTTATTGATTATTACTTTAATTCTACTAGGGTCAGAAAATATGCTTTGAATTCTTTCAAGTTTTAAAGGTGGTGTGGATTGTTTTAGGTTCCAAATATGATCTATCTTATTGAATGCTTCATTGAGAACTTGAATATAGAGCTGGTGAGTTGTAAAGAAATATAGTAAGCTAAAAGGACCCTTTTTATGTCTGTAACCTTAAACAGATCAAAAGCATACTTGTGTGTTTCTCTTCCTCTCTGCTGTTCAACATGGTAGCCACTAGCCACATGTCTTTTAAACTTTTTAAATTAAATAAAACGTAAAATTCAATTCTCCAGCCACACTAGCCTTAAATGCTTAAGGGTCATATATAGGTAGTAACTACTATATTGGACATTTCCGTCAACAAGGAATGTTCTTTGGAGTGGTGCTGTTCTAGGGTCACATCCTGGTTTTGGTCTTTAAGATCTCACCACTCTACTAACCAGATGAGGCATGAAGAGACCGATTTATGAAGGAAAGAATCAGGAAAATGATCTTCCTCTGTGTGAGGCTTCAAGTAAAGTTGTTATCCTCAAGATTTCTTCTAGAAGAGTTTTTATCATAAAGGAGACAAGTATAGGTCTGTCTTGGTTGAAAAAATTCCAAAGAAGAAGCTTGATGGCAAAATGAATCTTCCATTTGAAATAAAAAAACAAACTATTTTTACCTTCTTTGTCTATATCACTAACCATATGGTGACCAAAACAGTGTCTTTAAAAAAAAAAACTCCATCCTTGGTGAACATCTGAGTATGCTCTTCCTTTATTTGTTTGTTTATTTATTTAATTTTTTAATTTTAAAGATGTGGTACAACTCAGGATTAGGTATATAAACGTTGATTATGCAGGTTCCCTTGTTGGTGAGGTATGCCCCTCCCTCCCCTAGCAGTTTCCCTCAACTGTCAATCCCATCCCCCTTCTCCTGATAGTTTCCCACTACTGCCAATCTCTTTCTTATAATATTATAATTGTTCAAGGTCTGCTTATGAGTAAGAACATATGGCACTCTGTTCTTTGTTTCGGTGATAGATCACTGAGTATGATTGACTTTAAGTCCATCCAAGTTGCTGCAAAGTCCATATGTCTGTCCTTCTTTATGGATACATAATATTCCATTGTGTATATGTACCCCACATTTTTTAAACCCAGTCCAGTTTCAATGGGCAACATGTTTGGTTCCATGTTTTTGCTATTGTGAATACAAAACAGAGTCTTAATCAGCTTCTGAAATGGAGGATGGATGGTGTTTGAGGTGGTGCTAATGAGATATGAGCTTCTTAGGTTGCAATTCAGGAAAAAGTGCGTAGCTCAAAGTCCAGGTAGGAAAAGTTCAGCTCTTTTATTGCTGATATATGTTGTGTGTTAATTCAATGTCTTGTCTCTTCCAGTAGACTGCCAGCTCCATTATTGTATCAGATGTGTCAGTTATGCTCTCCTTGTATTCTTGGGACCTAGCAAAATACCTGGCATTCGACAAACACCTAGAATATCTGTGAATAAGTAAATAAATCCTATTTTGGAGGAAGTTATTATTACTAGCTATCTTGATATTGTGTTAAATTAATAAAATGTATTCTGTTAGATAACATTAGCTCTTGTAACTTTTCATTACACACTTCTTTCCAGTTTTTTTTATTTCTAAAATACATGGTTTCCAGAATTGTGTGTGTTTTTAAACTGGACTAGAGGCCCTTTTTTTTTTTTGAGTTGGAGTCACACTCTATCTCCCAGGCTGGAGTGCAGTGGCACACTCATGGCCACCACAGTCTCAACCCGCTGGGCTCAGGTGATCCTTCTGACTCAGCCTTCCATGTAGCTGGAATTACAGGCATGCACCACCATGCCCTGCTAATTTTTTATTTATTTATTGTAGAGACAAGTTCTTGCTAAGTTGCCCAGGTTGGTCTTGAACCCATGGATTCAGGCAATCCTCTCAACTCGGCCTCCCAAATTGCTGGGATTATAGGCATGAGCCGCTGTGCCTGGCCTAAATGGATTAGAAGCTCTTCACAGGGGCTACCATGAGTCTTATGTAGTTCATGATTGGCCTTCAGAGACCTATGCATAGGTGCATTTGTATATTTTTCTAAGGAATAGACTCTTAGATTTTATTAGCTATTCAAAGAGGTCACTAACTACCCCTCCTTTAAATGATAAACAATGGTATTCATCAGTGCTGGACATGTTTGAAATGTCACTTTTTGATTCTGTAGCTTGGTGTAAAGAATTCTTAATTTGGATCAAGGAAATCTGTGTGTCTTCTTAAGGTCTCTAATCTGATTGAATCCCAGTTTTATTATATATAAAATGAAAAGCATAAAGATGAGGATTGATAACTTTCTTTTTTTTTGCAATTAACACTGTATATTAATGAAAAGATGGATTGGGAATAATAATAAGAGGACGTTTTACTGATGCATTTTCTTCCTATTTCCCTCTCTTCCTTCATAAGTTTTAAAAAAATTTTTTTTAATTTTAAAGATGTGGGGTGCAATTCAGGTTTGGGTATACAAATGTCCATTATGCAGGTGCCCTTATTGATAAGGTGTGCCACTCCCTTCCCTGGTAGTTTCCCTCAACTGCCAATCCCATTCCCCCACTCCTGGCTGTTCCCCACTACTGCCAAGAAGATTGATGACTTCTATGAGGCCTTGTAACTCAGATGTTTTTATGTTTTACAGCTCAAGTCACTGGTCTCCCAATTAGCTTGTTGAACCTTGCGTTCGTGAATCCCAAGCAAGTGTCCACTGCTAAGTGAAGTTCAACTTGAGGTCCACTATGAGACTTAGATCATTATTCTTCACATTTAAAGAAGTTATGTTACTTGCGAACTTGTATTTCTGCAGGCAATTTTTAAATTTTTCCCATATGTCCTTCAAGTGGGGGGGGGGGTAGTTTATTTCTGACTTCCTTGTACTATCACAAGCATTT
Source organism: Carlito syrichta (assembly GCF_000164805.1). NCBI lineage: Eukaryota > Metazoa > Chordata > Mammalia > Primates > Tarsiidae > Carlito > Carlito syrichta. The sequence goes on from NW_007260063.1 coordinate 738,537, forward strand.
AAAATTTTTAATCTTATTTTCATGGTGCTGAATTTTGTATAGAGCAGTGGCTCTCAAATTGTGATCCTGTGACCCTTGAAAATCATAGAGATCCCTTGGGAGTGGTGGTGGTATCTGCGAGGTCAAAACTGTCTTCATAGTAGTGCTAAAATCTTATTTGCCTTTTTTTACTCATTGCCTCAAAAGTGTTTGGTAGAGTTTGATATCACAAAAGATGGAATGCAGAGGCAGACAGACAGATCTATCTTTTATTAATCTATAACTAAAGAGTATGCAAAAATGTAAACCAATACTACTCTTCTGATGAATTTTCTTGGAAAATGTCATTTCTCACTAAAATAACTTATATTTATAGGCAATAGGTTTATTATTGTTTTCTTCCAGCAAAGTACTACATATTTTTAAAATGTTCTCAGTTTTAAGTTTGGACATAAATATAATAGATATAATTCACATAAACAAAAGCTTTTTGAGGATCTCAATAGCTTTTGAGAGCATGAAGAAGTTTTGAAACCAAGATGATGACATAGAGGAACTTCTGTCAGGTAAGAGCAACATTTCTACTCTAAACCTTCATCTTTCTTGTGCTGTCATTTAGAGGACAGAGGATGTGGCTGGCACTCCTTGCTATTAGTTTCACTGTTTGGGTCTTTAAAAAGATGGTCACCAAGGGTGCCACGGTCAAGTTAGCAGAGGAGGGTCCCAGGTAGAGAACAAGCTGAAGACTCACTTGGTAACTTTTGAGCATGTACTTCTCCTCTTCTGCCCTGCCAATTCTCTCTTCTCTCAGAGATAATGAGTGGGCTCAGTTTAAAGGCCTTGTTTGGAAGCCAGTGGATCAAGTAGTGACTTATAGCATATTGAACACTACTATTAAAAGTCTAAAGTACTACCTTTTAGGATAGTTACTAGTCCAAAAGGTTTGCTAACATAATCTTGTATAACAGACTTCTTCCCCCCAACCTGAATTAGTGAGACCAAGAGCAATGAATACCATATTCTTTTTTCTCTAAATGCAAACACAAGTAAGATGAAAGCTTGGAGTGCAAATGTTACTCTTACCTGACTGAAGTATTTCTATGTCATTTTTTTAGTTTCAAGACTTCTTCACATTTTTACAAACCATTGAGAACCCCAAAGGACTTTTGTTCATGTGGATGATATCTATTGGTATTTATGTCCAAATTTAAAACTGATAATATTTAAAGATATTTATTACTTTATTAAAAGAAAACAATAATAAACCCATTGCATATGAATATACATTGTGTATTTTAGTGAAAACTAGCAAATATCTTGTATCCTAAAGGGGTTTCTCTGAACTGGACCTATGCGTAGTATTTTCACAAGTGTTTCATTGACAAATATTAGAACCATTTATGTAACCATTACTTAAGAAAAAAGAAGCCCTAGAAGCTTTCCTGCCAGAACAGCCCCATCTATAAGCAATTGCTTTCAGGTTCTGAGTATGAGCAATACGCAAGGGCTTGTTGGAAGTAACATTTCTATTATTGTTAATGATGAAAATGTTTGACTAGGGAGTATATACATATTCCCCTTTGTCATTTATAATCAATTACTCATGGTAACCCTGAGTGGAGAGTCTATTTTTTTTGACAGTTGTGGTTCAGAAAGAGGATATAAATTCTGAGATATTGGTTATTAAGTTTCGCTTATCTATAAGCTTCAAGGCAAAGCAACTGAAAAAATAGAAGTTATTTTAAAAATATCATTTAGTTTCACTGTCAAATTATTTTTACTGTATCTTAAAATAAATGGAAGAATATCTGGCAAAAAGTGTTAATGCTAGGACTTGGAAACACAAAGCAATAATATTCTAGATACATGTTTAGTGCACATATATGCAGACATATAGCGTATCAAACTGTGATAAACTGATTTTGAAAATTAAACACAATTAGATGATATTGTGGTCCTTTGGAGTTCTGCTTGAGAAAAGCACAGAAACTTAAAACTTACCTTTTCCTGGTTTTCTCAGGAAATTAAATTAAAATAAGATTGGAAAAATTAACGCATCACTGCTGCTTTATTGGTTCTACAACTCAAGTTCTTGAAATAAAACAAGAAAAAACTAGGAAATTTTTATTTGTGGAAAAAGGATAAGTGCTAACACATGTGAATTAGACAGAGCATAGGAAAGCACTGAAGTCTAAAAAGAAGCAATATATAAAAAGTAAAAGCAGTAATATATCACCTAGTGACGAACATGTTTTAAGTGGTTTGAGTGAAGATAAATGAAATAGAGATATATTATATAACTTTGGAGCACATCCTCATTAATATTAGCCAAAAATTTTGGAGTATCTGTGTATGAAAGCTCATAACAAGATGAGCTTTCTGGTGACTGGGGGAGAGGGGGAAGGGAGAGTGCAGGGGTCCTGGAAAAAAAAATTAAATGTTAAATCAGTGGGACAAAATTTACTTTAGTTGAAATGAGATTGACATATGAGGACAGATGTCCTTATTGTTAATATCCTGAAAGGAGCAGAGGGCTAATTCTGATATAGTTTCTGTTAAAAAAAAAAAAATCAAAACCTTGTTATGTAGTAAGCCTGGAAGAAGAAATAATATAAATATTTGAATGTTATCATGATTAATAATGCTGCTGGTTTTAGAAAATTGATCCTATTTCTATAAGAACTTTGCTTTTTAACTCGATGCACGTATATATGTGTGTGTGTGCACACGTGCACTTATTTTTGTATCTGTACTAGTATAAAATTTGGGATCTGACGATGGTTGTTCAACTATCATCAAATCCAATTATAGGTATTTATACCAAACATAATCCTCTGTTATACCCATAACAAAATGAAATAGCAAATAAAAGAAACACTTGTATGCTTGATAAAAATATTTGTGTCTCCTTACAGAAATATAATCCTGTGAAGAGTAAGCAATTCAATGATTGGTAAATAAAACTGAAAATTACCCTACAACTTTAGGAAAGCAGCTTCCAAAAACTTGGAGCAAATATTGGAAGCCGATATAATAAATATGAAGGGCTCTAAAACAAGAGTTTTTGACTGTACAGTCACAGATGATCTCAGGAAGGAAGTTGAGGAAAGGACGAAAAAGATCAATGCGTCTATATAGAGAGTTCTTTGAGCTCAGACATAAAAAAGATTGCGTATAAAAGAGGCACAGGCCCAAGGATAAACACAAAAGAGTGGCACATATCTAAAGAGTAGGATCAGGAGGGCTAAAGTCCAGAAAGACTTTGTGAGAAATGCTAATGACCACAAAAGTCCTAAAAGCTATGTTTGGAGCAAGCTGAAATATAAGAATGAGATAGATTCAAACTCAGGGAAAATAATATGACGTTAAGAACAGAGAAAGAGCAAACTTTTCTAATTTCTTCTCTGCCTCTGTAATCCCTACCAAAAGCTAAACTTGTTTATTTGCCGTCAATTTAATGAGCACAGACAGTAATTTTAGAGGCTAAGTGGGAAGATTTATGCAATGATGCTCTAACTTCTAAAATTGCTCTGAAAATATGCATTTCTGTAAATATCTCTACCTGAAGATTTTCACAAGTGCTAATGTGTAGTTAGACTCATCTCACACATTGAGGAGTAATACTTGTGACTCATCCCACGTAGAATTCTTTCTTAAACAGTGTCACAAACATACCATTCATACGATCTGTCTTTTAAACTTTCAGCTTTTCCCTTCAATATAGACCCACATTTGGACCTCTTTGCAACATTCCCATTTTTGTTACTTTTCACTATGTCCACTGCTAACACTGTAGACCGGACTATCATTGTCTTCTATCTAAACCATCCCATAGCTCTTGCTTACCTCTTCAGCTTGTTTTCTCTCTTCCTCCTCCTCCTTATTCTACTCTCTCTCTTTAATTCTCTCTCCTCCTATTTTCTATTCTTCACACAGCAGTCAAATGATAATTTTATTTATTTTATTATTTTTTAATTTTAAAGATGTGGGGTGCAATTCAGGGGTAGGTCTATAAATGTTCATTATGAAGTTACCTTGTTGATAAGGATAATTTTAAAACAAGCATCAGATCATGTCATTCCATCATGGGAACTTCCAGAATCTCCAGTGGGTCATATAGACAGACAGGAAAAAATGTCACCAATCATCATGTTGTTTTCTAGTGTTCTCTTGGCTGGTCCTTGGGACTCTATTTCTCAGAGTTCTCCTTTAATTTCTCTGTCATTTGCTTCATGCTTTTCCTATCAATATTGATACCAGTGATTAATCACAGGATCAGGGAGTCCTTGTTGAGCTACAGTCTTCCGATTTCATCTTGCTACAAAGGTATGGTGAATTTCAACCAGGTCTTTTTCATTCAAAAACTGCATGTGCTCAACAATATCATCATGACACATCATCATTGTTTCAGTTTTCTGGTAAGCTTATGGTTAATGTTACCATAGTAATGTGTGCAAAAAGAATGCACTATGATCAAAGCAAAAGAAGACTCTATTTTCTTATCTCTTACCACCCCTTTAAATTTTATTCTTGGATGAAAACTTTGTCAAGTTCCCTGGTTTTTCTTGTCTATCATGGGTAGTAGATAGCTTTTTTTTTTTTTTAACTATCTCTTTAAGTTGTACTCATTTTTGAAAAATTAGAATGTACTGCCCTTGATAATAAAACCTCGCATTTAAGTAAAATTTTACACTCTCCCTATTAGGTCCACTAAAAATGCAGGCCATTTTTAGTAGGAGAGGAAGGTAGCCTTTCCCTCTTTCTCCACTCCTTCTGGCTTAGCTGAGTAAATAAGATTTCAAATCCCTCTGGGATGGGCGCATGGGGAGACAGTAGAGGAAAGGAGGGTGCGGTGTTTTTAAAAACATAAACACAAATTATTTTGCTGTTCTCCTCATGCAGAGCCAGGGTATGTATCCTCCACCTTAGGATCTTGGTGGGCTTGTGACCAAAAGAGTGAAGTGAAAGTGATATGTTGGGACTGTGAGGTTAGGTCGCAAGGGGCCAAGGCATTTCCTCTTGGGACTCTTGGCACAGATTATTCTGTTGGAATGCCTCCTCTCAGAACGTAGTCACCATGCTGAGAAAAGCCCAAGCCACATGGATGGACCAATGCAGTTGCTCCACTTAACTGTCCTAGCTAAACCCAATCTTTGAGCATCCTGATGACACTAGCCCCAGGACCAGGACTAAGTCCAGGAAACTGAGGTACTCAAGGTGCACAATTTAAGGAGACAGCCACTTTGCAGAGCCTTCCAAGTGCAAGGTGGACATTTGCAAGAAAGTGACAGAAAATGCCTCCTTAAATTTTGCACCCTACCTACCTTACATACTTCACCCTGGTCTGACCTTGCCCAGTCTTTAGTTATTTGAAATACCTCTAGTCACTCCAGTCTTCCTGGATGGGGATCTAGGTATCATGGAGCAGAAACAAGTCTTCTTCCTCACTGTTACCATTGGAAATCTTGACTCACAGGATCCATTAGCACAATAAAATTGATATCGTGTTATGCTGCAAAATTCGAGATGCTGTTCCACAGTAATAGGCCATTAGAAGAGAGGGCAGGGATTTTGTTACTTTACTGAACTTGAACTTGTTGGTTAAAGCATTTTTGTGGTCTCTGGGTCTGGTAAATGTTTAAATGGACTCTTTCTCTCAGTCATTTTTGGAGGTTCCCTTTCGATCCTTTCTAGGGGCAATTCTGACGACCCAAGAGGAGAGTAAGACTCACAACACAGTCATCTTCAGAAAAGTCTTCTCCTCAAAAGTCCCTCTTTCCTGTTTCCTTCTCTTGAGCCTCTTCTTAAAGTGAGTGAAGTGCTCCTGAGTGGAAGTCACAAGAGTCAAAAAACATGCTCCAAACATTTCTCTATAAATTCTACTTTGGAGAGTTTGCTCACACTCAGTTTGCTCTCCAATTGCTGGCACGTCTTGTTGAAATCGAGAGTCCCTTTTTAACATAATATTAAACAGGTATAATTTGTAAATTTTATTTTACTTATAAAATGTATTTAATCATTTTTATAATTGGCAATCTTGTATTTATAGAGTCATTATTGATCTGAAGTAGTCATAGAGAATGTTCAGTTATATTTGACTCAATAGAATTTTGGCTATAGTTGTATCTGACAGCTTGAGGATCTGTAAGGGACTTAGGTAGCACTTCTTGCAAATCTCAAGGGCTTTCTGTATATCTAGGGTCAGGTAAAGAAGCAGCGATAGTGAAACAACTGTTTTCTCTTATGTTTATGGCCTGGAATGTCTAGCAGTGCCACTTAAGGTGAGAGCTCCAAGGTCAAGATGGGCTATTTACTAAAGTGCTGAGTGTTTTAGAGTCAGGAGCAGTCTTGTTGTTGTCACCTCTGTTTCTAACTGCTGAGAGTTTGCCTGAATGCTATAAGGAATAGTGTCTGGCTCAGTGCCTGGAACATAACAGGTACTCAATACATACTTATTTAATGGTTATGAGTGAGGGACTTAGAGCAGAGGTTGGAAAACTTTTTCTGTAAAGGCCAGATGGGAGATATTTAAGAAACCAAATACTTGTTTCCTGTTGCAGCTACTCACCTCTGCTGAAGTAGCATGAAAGCAGACACAGACAATGCATAAATGAATGGGCATGGATATTCTCCTATAAAACTTTATTTACCAAAACAGGGGGCAGGCCAGATTTGGCCCATGGGCCAAGCCTTGTTTTAGAGTCAGACACATCTAGGTTTTGAAATCCAGCTCTACTGCATGCCAGTCATAGGACTTTTAGCAAGTCATGCGTCTGTGTATGCATTTTAATTAATTAATGTTAAATGAGAGTAATTATTTCATATCCACTGTTGCTATAGGGATTGTATATATCCATGGGGCAGTTAGCAATGTAGCTGCGACATCTTTTTTTTTTTTGAATTGGAGTCTCACTCCGTCATCCAGGTTGGAGTGCAGTGGCATGCTCATGGTCACTCTAGCGTTGATCTGCTGGGTGCCGGCAATCCTTCTGCCTCAGCCTTTCAGGTAGCTTGAACTACAGGTGCATGCCATCATGCTTGGCTAATTTTTGATTTATTGTAGAGAAGAGATCTCGCCAAGTTGTCCGGGCTGGTCTTGAACCCGCGGGTTCAGTCAATCCACTTGCCTCGACCTCCCAGAGTGCTGGGATTACAGGCTGAACCACTGAGCTCAGCCTAGCTATGACATCTTAAAGCATTCAGGAAAGTGATTGTTACCATCATCATTATGTCTATGTGTCTTCAAGACCATGAAGTATGGGCCATTCCTTTAGATTAAATTTCCAGAATTAGTCTTGTTGCATTGCAACTAGGGAGGTACTTCTGAAGACTTCTGGTCTACCTGAATAATCTCTGTCCCTAATTTTTCATGATACAGGATCCTCTTCAAGTTTCATCAGGTGCCTTCACTCTTCTAGAAGTGTTTATCAAATTTTCCACCCCTCACAGTCATTTCGATTAGCTCTTCATAATAAAAGTTCTATCTAGTGTAGCTCTTCATAATAAAAGTGTTCTTATTGTGCTTTCTCACGTAAAACTCTTAGCTCCCCAGTTCATTTTCTTCACTTCCACCTAAATTATATTTTTAAAGCATATTATGACATTGCTTCAGTAATTAAAAAACATTTGTTTGCCGGGCTCGGTGGCTCAGCCTGTAATCCTGCGCCTTTGGGAGACTGAGGTGAGTGGATTGCCTGAGCCCGTGGGTTCGAGACCCGCCTGGGCAGCAAGACCTCATCTCTACAATAAATAAAAAAATCAGCTGGACATGGTAGCGCATGCCTGTAATTCCGGCTACTTGGAAGGCTGGGGTGGAAGGATTGCCGGAGCCCAGCAGGTCGAGGCTGCGGTGGCCAGGAGCGGCCATTGCACTCCAGTCTGGGCGACTGAGTGAGACTTCGACTCAAAAAAAAAAATTTTTGTTTATTCCTAGATGACTACAGAAAATAGTGTACATTTTTTAGCCTGGCATCCAAGTGTTACATCTTGTTCTCATCTATTTCTCTGGTTCTATTTTTCATTTTTTATCCTGACAAAAGCTTATTAATCTCATTCTGTTTCTATCAGAGTACTCACTTTTGCCTTTTTCATTCTGAAAAGTATCGCGTTTATCCTTTGTGCTTTTATAAATCTTTACACTCAAAATTATATTATGATTAGTTGTGCAGAAAGCCATCTCCCCAACTAAATTGTGTGGTTCTTGAAAGCATGGCTCTCTCCGAAAATGTGGTATACAAACGGGGACCCCCCCCCAAGCCTGGAATTATCTTTTGGAGGACATACCTCTTGTAGTACTGGCTTCCCCACCTAGGTAAGTGTTCTAGGAACCCATCAGCATCAGTGTATCAGCTAGCATTGTTGTGAGAGATGATTTGGGGAAGAAACATCCTGAGTGGTGGCAAACAGGTGACTGGTTCTTTCACTATGACATTGCATCTGCTCATACCCCACTGAGTGTTCAGTGGCTTTTGACCAAAACCAACATGATCCCTGTGCCCCACCCTCCATATTCACCTTATATCTCCCTGAACAACTTTTTTTTTTGTTTGTTTCTCTGGATGGAAAAAAGTCTTCAAAGAGAAACAAGTTTTGCCAATGTGGAAGAGGTGAAACAAAAAATGGCAGTAGCACTAAAAGGCATCCAAATTGATGAGTTAAAAACCATTTTGGGCAGTGGAAAAAGCATCTTGACAAGTGTATTGATCAAACGAAGAGTACTTTGAAAGTGATTGAAGTTTAAACATGTAAGAACAAATCCACAATTTTTAATAAATAGATTTCAGGATTTTTTGAATCCCCTTCATGTATAAACCACAGAATACTACAAATAGCAAAAAAAAAAAAAAGAAATCATGTCCTTTGTAGCAACATAGATGGAGCTGGAATCATCATTCTAAGTTAAACTGACCTAGAAACAGAAAACCAAACACCACATGTTTTCACTCATATGCAGGAGCTAAATGGCCATAAAGATGCACATAATAGACACTGGGAACACCAATAAGGGGAACACCAATAAGGGTTAGAATTCAGAAATTACCTGTTGGGTATAATGTTCACCATCTGGGGAATGGGCCACCTGAGATCCAATCTCCACTACTACTCAATATGCCTGTGTAACAACCATGCATGTGTAGCCACTAAATCTAAATAAAAATGGAAAAAACCCTTTAAATTACTGAGAAGAAAGTATTTTGGGCAGTCAAAAATGTAAAATGGAATATTCATTTGCAGTAAACACCTTGGGGATTGGTAAATGAGACACTATCACTGTCCTTACTATCTTTTCTTTTGGTATCTTATTTTCCAAAGCCATAGTTGGATCCTGAGTGGTAGCATGAAAAACAAATACTTTTATATGCAAAGAAAAGCACAATGTATATAGGTTGAATTGCAACATCTATAAACCTTTTAGCCACATCCCTAACACAGGAAAAATCTGTTACAATACTTCTCAGATTTCATTGTAATTATTGTTCACTTATTTTTTTTTCCTACTAGATTTGGAAATCCTCAAGGGTTGAAATCTATATACTATAATATCTATTACATATTCAAAAAAGTCTGTTGAATACATGAATGAATGGTTAAGTGCTCACACAATATCTTTTAAAAATTAAATCTAAAACAGCCACACTGTTTTAATAAATATGTTGAAAATTCTTTCTTCTTCTCTAAGCGTTAAGTAAAAAACCAAAAAAACAAAAAAACCAAAGTTACTTAAGATGACAAACATCTTCAAGCATTGCTTCATACTATGAATTGCTTTAAAAAGTACAGGAAACTTGCAATTAAGGAAAACAAATTGACAAGAAGGTTTGAATTACTGAGAAAATAAGGGAGAATTGTTTTTCCATGTGTAGATGTTTAAGGCATAAATGTCACTGCCAATAGCTTGTCACCACTCTGCTCATCTTGGAGCATTTGTGATGTTGAGAAGTAAAAGATGTTGGGGAAATAGGAGACGGACAGATGAACTACTGATTTGTTGTTTCAGAATGATGTTCTCAGATTAGCCAAATGTGACACTTTAATCATGATTAGTCTTGTTCATTTCACATTTGACAGAAGTAACACATGTTTGGAAATGGCACTTCAAAATCTACTTGTTTTTCCTTCTGCAAAAATGCTGAGTGCTAATATTCTTTGCATTTCAACCCATAGAATATTATTTTTTTTTACAACAAACGTTATTAAGAAATAGAGTTTGTTTGACTTCAAGTATAATCTAGCCGTCAATTCACGTCTTCAGTCTAAGTATTTTTTTTTTTAGTAAATCATAGACACACTGTGACTAAAATGCTGTCATCAGTTAGATAATTTTAAATATTTATAATTTTTTCAGGCATAGCAATATTAGTAGATGTGTTTTCACAGCATTTGTGTTAAAGATTTTAAAAAACCTGATAATAAAATGTTTTGCTATCTCTTCTTTGTTCTTTATAGGGAATTTGTTCTTTATAGGATTATATTTCCCCAAATTTAGAAAGTTAGACTTTCTGAGTCAGACGTTTTTAGCAATTCTTGGGTCTTTAGGGGTTCGATACCATTTATGGTCGGCAATATGTGATGATAAAGAAAAAAATTCAAAAGAATTACAGAAAGACACATGACATTTTAAATATCAAATGATGCTCTTTAAAAAATAATATTAATAACAATGTCCAAGCAACCCCAAACAAAACCCGAAACAAACCATAATACATACAACATACTGGATAAATTTTAATAAAATATGTTTTTAAAAATAAGGGCCCAGTTTTATGATTATGAACACAAGTAAACAAAGCAGAAACTCACAAACTATATTTTATATCAAAACTCATTTCACACTTACCAATGAGATGCTCTGCCAAATTGCCTGCTGTTATCTTGTGGTGAAACTGCATTAAGAGCATTGAAAACACTATTCTCTCAAAAAATGAAGAGAGATCTCAGTCATGGTCTTTGAGGTGGAACCAGGGAGGTGATTGCCAGCTTAATCAAGGAACTAAAATTTTATAAAGGGCTGAGGTTGGCGTAATTAAAAAGTGGAAGAGAAGAGAATGCTGTTGGATCTCTCTGCAGAGACTGCTTGTACTGACACAGTGCTTTTCTTTGTCAAAGCACCACACAAACACCAACTCTTTGATCCTTATCCTATCTCAAACACAGCATTATTATTTTCTTTCTTAAGAATGGTGAGTATCTAAAGTATAGATACTTAGTTAATATCCAAGATATCTTCAGGGGCATAAAACTGTAGAGCAGACTCTTGGAACTTCTAGTTTTAGGCTCATGTGTTTTCTCTTGAAAAGTTCCAATAAAAACAACACAAAACAACCTGTTTTTCAAGTAAATGGCAGAATTGTTTCTCAAATTGTCTTTAAAAATTAAACTTTTTTTGAGAAGTTGTATAATAAAGTTTGGGATTATGGGTTGGTGAACTAATGATGTTTAGTTGTTTATAGGAAGCTGCAGATAAATTAGAGCTGAATTTGAAAAAAAAAAACCCACACTCTTTAAGACTGGCTAAGGACAAAGTTATGAATGGTGCCATTCTCCTCAGTTCCTTTCCACATGTCCCCCTATTACCCTTCTATTTCCCCCTTCTTTAGCAATTCTCTCCCTATGGGTCAGTATCTCATCCTAGTGACTCTTGACCTTATGCTACATGCTCCGTGCATAGTAATGATCTGGACCCTGGGAGAGGGATAGGCTGATCAAAGTCTGAAAAATATCTGTCTCTTACAAGCTGGGTGACCTTGCCAAGTTTGTTTGTTGACCTCTTCAAGCTTCAGTTTCCTTATCTGTCAAATGGAATAACAGTAGTATTTCCCTCAGAGAATGTATATAAAAGACTTGGCCCAAATGCCTGGAAAACTTAAAGAACTAAATACTTTCTAGTTACTTTGTTGCTGCTTCTTTTTTTTTTCATTTTTCTCCTCTTCCTCTCTGTCTTCTTATTATCTCCTCACACTCTCACAACTGACCCCGGTAATTAGTTCCATTTACCTAGCTATTAATGAAGATTTCATGACAAATATGAAAAGATATTTTCATTTAAAAAAGAGTAACAGTTTTGTCCATTTAGGAGTATGCTGGCTGTGGGTTTCTCATAGATGGCTTTTACTATTTTGAGGTATGTTCCCCGTATGCCTAGATGTTCAAGGGTTTTTATCAAGAAGGGGTGCTGGATTTTATCAAAAGCTTTTTCTGCATCTAGTGATATGATCATGTGGTTTTTGTTTTGACATCTGTTGATGTATTTAATTACCTTTATGGTTTTATGAATGTTGAACCAGCCTTGCATGCCAGGAATGAAGCCAACTTGGTCATGGTGGATGATTTTTGAGATGTATTGCTGAATCCGGTTTGCTAGGATCTTGTTGAGAATTTTAGCATCTATATTCATCAAAGATATTGGCCTGTAGTTCTCTTTCCTTGTTGGATCTTTCGCTGGCTTGAGTACCAATGTGATGTTGGCTTCGTAAAATGATTTGGGGAGAGTTCCATCTTTTTCAATTGCCTGGAATACCTTTAGTAGGATGGAGTGTAAACTAGTGCAACCTCTGTGAAAAGCAGTGTGGCGAGTCCTAAAAGCTCTAAAAATTGACCTTCCATATGGTCCTGCAATCCCCCTACTGGGAATACACCCTGAAGAACTCAAATCACTCTATAAAAAAGATACCTGCACATGTATGTTTATTGCAGCATTGTTCACAATAGCAAGAACCTGGAAACAACCATGCTGCCCATCAAAAGAGGACTGGATTTAAAAAATATGGTATATATATACGAGGGAATACTATGAAGTCATAAAAAAGAACAAAATCATGAATTTTGCAGCAACCTGGATGGAACTAGAGTCTATAATACTGAGTGACCTCTCACAGAAACAAAGATCCAAGTATCACATGTTCTCACTCATATATGGACCTTGAACATTCAATGTAATACTATAAGAAAATGACTGATGGCACTGGGAAACTATGGGGGGGAGGGGGATGGGATTAACAGTAGCAAATATCTGTCTGGAGATGGGAAAACACCTCTTATCAACAGGGTGCCTGAATGAAATGTAATTGTACACCTAACCCTTAACTGTATCCCACCAAACCATAATAAAAAATATTGATTAAAAAAAAAAGAAACAGAAATAGGGAAAAGAGATTTAAAAAATCAGTCAATTGGATTAAAAAATGTGGTACATATACACAATGGAATATTATGCAGTCATAAATAAGGACAAACATATGGACTTCGCAGCAATGTGGATGGATTTAAGGTCTATAATACTC
>NW_007260063.1:751815-773918 GCF_000164805.1 Carlito syrichta
GGGTGCCTGAATGAAATGTAATTGTACACCTAACCCTTAACTGTACCCCACAAAACCATAATAAAAAATATTGATTAATAAAAAAAAAAGAAAAAGAGTAACAAGCCAGAAGCAGTGCCTCGTGCCTATAATCCCAGCACTTTGAAAGGCCAAAGCAGGAGGATTGCTTGAGGTCAGGAGTTAAGATCACCCTGGGCAACACAGTGAGTCCCCATTTCTAACAATAAATAAATAAATACTTTTTTTAAGAAGAAAAATTCTGTAGTTGGCTATGACAACATTTTAGTCTTTTTTGAACCTCACGTACAGAGATTTGACTTCATTTATTATTTAATTTATGATTTTGTGGATCATGTTTTATTTTATTTGTATGTATCTTAATTTATGTACTTGGTGTGTTATGCATTAGATCTCATTCCTTTTCACGTTCTTTCACTCCATAGGATGTTTTCCAGATCCAGTCAAGTTATTTTGTGCATTTTGTTCCCTCATCTTTAATTGTTGTATAGTAGTTAAAGGTGGGCATGAGTCCAAAGTTTTCCAAAGTTTTCCCAAAGAACTTCTAAAGGCTTAGGAGAATGAATATACACCCTCTTAGACTTTCAAAGGGGAGACCAAAGCGCGAAGTTCAAACCTTATATTCTTTGAAACAGTTTGATTTATTATTTAAAAAGAAATCATGGGAATTTGGCATTCTTTTTATAGTATACCCATATTTGTTTACTATAAATTGTTTACTTTTGGGTTGCAGTTAAGTTGTTTAACTTTATTTTTACTAAATCAACAAAATCAGCACTGTAGGAAGAGTATCCATTAATTTTTCCCCGTGAGTGTTCATATTCCTTGCACACTGCCATGTACCCTGAATTTGAGAAGTATGATCTTTCTTTAATTTTTTTTTTATTGAGTTGGGAGACTCACTCCGTCGCCCAGGCTGGAGTGCAGTGGCACACTCAGATCACCACAGTGTCGACCTGCTGGGCTCCAGCGATCCTCCCTCCTCAGCTTTCCAAGTAGCTGGAACTATAGGCGCATGCTATGACACCCAACTAATTTTTTAAAGCATAATCTTAATCTAAAATAAGCAACTTCTAAGTGAGATTTCAGGCAAAAGTTTGCTTGAGAGAAACAGTGTAATACCTAAATTCCTTCTTATTAGTAACTGCAGTGTGATAAAAAATACTTAGCTAAATACTTGAAGCATGTCATTTTCCACAGTAAACAATTGAGACTTTTGACTTCTGATCCAACTGAACCATAATAATAAGGAATAGCTAAATGTGTTCCAAAAGAAACATTTTTTGAAAGAAACCAAGCCTTTAGGAGATTTGCTGTGTGGTGCCTGTGGAATTGCACCATGTGAAGTCTTATTAAGCAGTTCCATGAATCTCCCTACATTTCCACGAACAATTCCTTAAGCCACCTAGAATAAACATATAATTCAACTCGTAGCTTCAGATGCCACCCCTCCAGCCGGATGGCTTCCCACAAAGATTTCCCTGACAGACATTCTAGAGTCACCACAGTGTTTCTGCATTCATACCTTTGCTAATGTTGTTTTAAGCCTTCCCTCCCTCTTACCAAATATTCTTTGTGGGTCAGGCCAAAATATATCTATTCTATTGTGCTTTCCCGGACTTTATTCATTATTGTGTTTGTCTGAACTCCTTTGTCATTTAAAGTCTCCCTTATTTTAGCCCTTTTCATTTATTCTTGTGTGTTTATCTTGATTGTAAGCCCCTTGTTGAAAAGGACTTTATGTATTTTATGTAATTTTCAGAATCTCCTTTGGCATCTAGCACAGAAACCGACATTAGTAGGTCCTCAATAAATACTTATTGTTTGACTGACTTCTTATCCCTTAGAAAGTTTGATTGAATTTTAATTGCAAATGCTAGAACCTTTGCCACTCAAAGTGTGGATGGATCACAGACCAAAAAGATGGGGAGCTTGTTACCCAATGCAGAATCTGGGTCTCACTTCAGACCTCCTGAATCTGAGTCTGTATTTTAACAAGATCTCCTGGGTGACTCTATACACATTAATGTTGAGACATGCTTAGTGTTCTTCCAGGCCCTCTGTGTCAGGAGGTTAAAGGATTCCATAAATACTCAAATGTCTGTATTAAATGTCATCTGAAGCTTGAAGAATTTGAAATAACATGAAGGTTTAGAATATCTTTTTAAAAATTGGCATCTCAACTACACTTCTGGATAAAATACAGCCCACTCCTTGTTTTGCGTGGGCTGTGAACCAAGAATGGTTTTTGTGTTCTTAAACAGTTAAAAAAACCAAAAAAACAAAAGAAGGCTATTTCATGATACATGAACATTATAAGAAATCAAATTTTAGTGTCACGAATAAAGTTTTATTGGAACACTGCCACACGCATTTGTTTACATCCTGTCTTTTGTTCTACAACAGCAGAGCTGGGTAGTTGTGACAAAGACCTTATAACCAGCAAAGCTGAAACTATTTACTATCTGGCCCTTTACAGAAAAGAGGTTTGCTGACCCTTGGTCTAGATTCATGGTGCTTGTTTATACAGACGGAGCTCCAAATAGATTCTAGCTAAACTTGTGGAAGAACAATCATACATTTCTTAGCTTTAATATTTTATGTATACATCACATAAGGGGAGGCACACGACTGCATTGTACAATACGTACTGTGAAAAATTCTTTTGAAATGTTACAGGATTATTATTTTGTGAAATAATGGCTTCTTTCTTCTAACCAGTCTCAGGAAGTAAGAGAAATAAAAGTGCTTGAAAATATCCAGTATGTCTTTGTCATTGGGAACTCAATAAGCTATTACAGCTTTGTCAGGTCCAATCTCTAAGGAAGTGAATGAAAATATATATCTCGGGCAATTTGACCCCTCTCAACATCATGCATCGTGGTTACCTTGACATCTGAAGAAGAGCAATTCTGCTCTGTCAAGTTGGAGACTCGAAGTTACTGGTAAAGGTCACTCCCTCCTTCACCTTTAGCTACTGGATATCAGATTGAAATTAAAGTGAAGAGGTATGGGAAAGATGTCCTACATCTTCTGTCAAATTAGCCTAATCCTCATTAAGCTGTACTGCTAATTCAGCATGTTCGGAGGGCTCCTGACACTATGAGAAATGTCACCCTATGACTTTACAGGACTTAAAGGATATGAGGATTCTTGGTTTGAGTGAATTCCTCCCTGAAGCATCCTGGGGCTTAGGGGCTGTGCGTGCCCTTGGCAGCTGCTTGCAGGAAGGTTGTACATCTTTGTATTTAGGAATACAGAACGATATCCACGTTGATTGGCTAAATAAAATGTAAGGCAGGAAGAATCTGAAGGCTGCCTGAAATACTTGTGAGCTTACATCTTTCACATGCAAGATTTGTTAGACCAAATAAGTGACACTGTAAAAATAAATGTAATGTGCAAGGTGATATGTTATTGAAGGTTTGCACCCTCAAAGTTAACAAACAAAATCCACCAGAAAGATCTCATGGCTGAGTTTTAAGTTCCTGCCTGAAACAATTCATTTTGAAAAGTGTATTGTGTAGTTGACAGCTTGCTACATGACACTTAGAAAAGCATGGGTTATGCTCTTCACTAGTAAAATACTTTGCAAGCCACTCCATTTCTTGGTAATTCAGATTCTTTGCTGTATAAAAAATCGACTGTGAATACCTGACTTCTTTCAAATCAAAATTTCTATGATGATAAACAGCAACCACAGCAGTGTATGGGCTACTCTAGATGAAAGGTTAGAAATACAATTAGCTATATAAATGAAAATACAAACAATTAAAAATGGAAGCTTTCAGCTACTTCACTTTTTTTCTTCTCATTTTTTGGGAAACATTAGAATGAGTATGGAAAGGGAGAATCGGCAGTGGACATAATACCAAGCTCGAAGCACACTGGAAAATGGAATCTGTGTTTCCTCAGACTTCACCAACCCGAGGCTGCAGATGAGACAATAATAATACCCAGAATGTTATTATTTCTTGCTCTAAACTTTAACGTTGAAGCTCCAGGCAAAGGCAAAATCTCAGCCTGGCACTACTGCTGTTGTTTTCAGCCCTATTGAGTTTCTTCCAGATCCCAGCTCTCAGGGGATGGTGATGCTTCTGGGTCAGGCACCATGATTGATGTACTACAGTCCTCACAGTGTCCAAATTTGTGCTGGGGCATTGGTGAATCAGGAGAAAATGTCTCTCTCCTTTTTGTTAGACTGTTTCAGAGATCCCAATATGATGTTCTTGTGCATCAATATTTTACAGTGTGGAAAATACCCTTGCAATTTTTACTTGCAGATTTTTGTGTCTAAACTAGAGCCCAGACACGTCCATTGGTCCATTCCACAGGTAAGTCTGACTGATTGTTCCAGTCAAGTATTTGCAATTAACACTCGCATTCCTGGCTTTGTTACCAGGCCAGTTCATTATGCTTTCCTCTTTGTCTTCTTGGAATAAATAACTATCCATGAGTTTCTTTAGCCCCCATGCGAATTGACTTGACAGACCTCCTTTACCAAGTTACAATGCATGTTCTTCTCCAGACAGCAGTGAGGCTACTAATTCTCATGGAAACATACCTCTTTAGAACCACCATTCTGGTTCATGGGGAATGCCCAGACCTATCTGACTCCCAGCAATGCACACAACCTTGGTTCATGTTCAAGTCAAGAAGTTACTGTGGACCAAGTGGGTTCCTATTACTGTGTTATTTGTACACCATTCTCAGGTGGATAGCAGTATTAGTGTTTCTTCCTGCTCCCTGTGAAACCTGGGAAGATGTAATATTTGCGATATCAAATAACATATTAAGTTGAGGCAGTTAGTAGATAGCTCTATTTGAAGTGTAGTGGAGTGGGTTCTGTTGCTCACTGAATAAGAACTATGTGTCAGGCATTGTGCTCTGTGTCACCTAATTTATCACAAATGTCTGTTTTGTTTTTACAGTTTACATGATTAAACAAAAACAAAGATAGAAAAAAGGAAACAAACAAAAATCCTCAAATCTTCTGAGATTCAGAGTTTTAATAACTTGCCCCAGTTTATTAATTGGGAAATGGTAAGGGCTTCAAAACTTGGTCAACCAGGCTGTATACATTATTAATATTTTTCACCTAATATATTGAGTATATTTATATATCCTTTCTATATATCGTGGAAAATCCACTAGGTTCCTCTTTGATTTGAGTTATCTTTTCAAGTTTCCTCTCAATGCATTATTCTAAACTACATACTAATCCTTATTTTTTACTAGAAACTTTTTACAATAATCTTTTTCCAGAAGAGTTGCTTCAGTATATCAGCACAATAGAGAAGGAGCCACTATTTAAATAAACAAGTCTAAACAATCCTATCGTGCTCAACACCTTGTAGCTGACAAAAATTATCCACTCATATTACTGGAAGGGTAGGCCTGGACACCCGCCATTTCCATTAGTGGAAGATGCTTCCGCCCAGTGATAAATTGGTTCCAGTTGTCTAACAGCCTTCAGGCATCTACCACTCTCAGCCAGGAGACCATCAACTCCTTTATCAAACCGAGATGTGAGAGCAAATCTAAAGCCAAAAAGAGAACAAAGTGTGTGCAATTTGGATCATTGTACTCCAAGCCTGTGGACCAGTCTGATCGCGTCATAAATATGTTCCTGATGGTGCTCTGCCTGGAACTTCAATTATGAAGACAATGGGTACATCTCCCACACAAGCTTTTTTACACTGCTTTGTGTATTCCAGTATTGTTCCAGACATTGTAACAAAGAAAATAAGTAATTAGTGGCTTTTTGTGTTAAGTGTTTTGCTGCTATTCGGCTGAAGTATTTAAAATTAATTACTTCAGTGTTAATAATGCATTTAATTTGTAAACAATACCTTATCAACTAGGGAGACTCTGCCTGGTGGAATGGGTGAGTCTCTTCTTTATTTTCTTTGTAGTTGTGAATATTTTCTAAGTCATATATATGTGATCAGTTTTAAGATATTAACTATTAGATATTTTTCATATATGTATTAGGGTCAAAATCAGTTCATGAGATTAGTAAGACATTTTAAAGGTTTTAATAAAAAAATATAAAAACAATTTAAAAAATTTCAACGTTGTACATATTTGTCTTTGAAACTTTCTATTGATGTGCATACAAATATTATTTTTATGGAAAAGTTTTTTTTTTACCTGATCTGGTTACATCTGACTAGTTAAGAAGTAAGGTAAGTAAGACATTATTACATGAATATACATGGTTAAAGATGATAGGAATTTAAAAAAATTTCTTTAATGTACTGTGTATCATTATTCTTTTCAAAATTATTTGATGGTAGATATGTAAAATATTGGTAATTACTTGATGGTTTCTTCCTCTGTTATGGAAATATACCTTATTTTTATTTGTGGGAAACTTAAGTTAAATTATAATTTCCTAACAGTTTATTTCACTCAATAATTTTATATGCCTCCAAAATTACAAAAAGTTTGAAAGTTCTCCACAGGAAGTACTCTCAAAGTATGTTGCATAAAGCTATCACTAACTAAACTATGGGATTTGAGTTTCTATAATCTGTGGTTGAAATTTTTACTCAAAAGTTATTAATAAAGCAATATATAGCTTTAAGAGTAACAGATAAACTACCATAATGTAACAAGACAATGGTGAATATACCCTCAGCCTTCCTTATTTATGAGTTCTGAATCTGTGCATTCAACAAACTGCAGATCAAACATATTTTAAAAAATATTAAAAACTCACAAAAATAAAAATAATACAAATATAAAATAGAGTATAACAACTGTATTTACATAGAATTTACATTATGTTAGAAATTGGAAATAATCTATATATGATTTAAAATATGCAAGAGGATGTATATAGATTATATGCAAATATTATTCCATTTCATATAAAACATTTGAGAATCTTCAAATTTTGATATCTGAGGGGATTCTGGAATCAATCCCTCATAGATATTGAGTGATGACTGTACTATTTTGTATAGCCTGGCATTTATAATTTTATATTTATAAAATAATTTAGTTGTTAGTATTGCAATTTTATTATTTTTGATGCATTGTTGATAAATTTTAAATTTCTCTCTTACCCCAAAAGAACATAGTTTAACTTCATTTTCATTTTAAAAAATAAGAGTATTAGGGCCCCTAAGAGAGCATATAATTTTAGGCTACAAACTCAAATAAACTCATGAGTCAAGCAGGTGAGTTGATTGGGGAATGCTATTGAGCTGAGTGATAACAAGGAGTAAGAAATCGAATTGATAGAGACCTGGAGAATGTATGTCCCCTATAAAGCCACTAAAAAAATACTGCTCTCATTGAGCAAAACCTAACTATGGTTTATTTACCCAAGGAGGCCAGTTTGCACCTCTGCAGAAGTCCAATGAATTGCCATGCAGCTGATCAGAAGTAGAGCAGAAGGAGACCCTGCACATTTATTAACCTTTAAAAATGCTTATTTCTTGAATATGCACACTGTACAAAACTTCAGGCCAGGCAAGGGATGCCTAACCCTGAAACTATTAGATGTGCCTTCTTGGCTTAGTGGATTTTGTGCTGCTATACCAGAATATCTGAGCGTGGGTAATTTAGGGTGAACAGATATTTATTTCTTACAGTGTTGGGGGATGGAAATCCAAGGTGGAGGAGCTAATGTGGAGCGGGCCTTCCTGCTGGATCATTCCATGACAAGAAGCACATGGGGAAAAGAGCATGAGGGCAAAGTCAAGGAAGGCGGCCAGACTCACCTATTTTTTAAAATTAGGAATCCACTCCCACAAAAACTAACCCTCACCCAGTAGTGATGTTCATCCAGTTATAAAGGCAGATTCCTCATGGTTTAATCAACTCTTGAAGATTCCACCTCTTAATGCTGCTGCATTGCGGATTATGTTTCCAATACATGAACTTGGGGGGACATATTCAAACCACAGCATCCATGTTCTCAAGCATTAGATCTCTTGACTCAAGTGGTTCACGATGGCTTCCACTAATTCAGATTTTGATAATTTGGGGAATAAATTCTTAAAAGTTTTGTATGAATATTTATGTTCTAAGGGTTTATAAGCTAGATCTCTAGGTAACATATCTACTTAAAGAAACAACTCAAATATATATGTGTTAACTTTACACAAATCATCCCACAATAATACCTATGTCTACAACTTTATCTACATGTTGAAAAACATCTGTTAGTAATGAAAAGGCAAAAGAATAAAAATATATATCCTCAATTTGCACACACACACATACACACACACACACAAAATAAAATTACTTTCTAACACAAGTAAATTAAAAGGACAGCTCATTCATTTTTTTGGTACAATTTCTCCTTTGTATTCAGATAGTCATACTTGTGAAATACATTTTTGGAGAGCAGATCATGTGGAGTAAATTGAGTCTAAACTTTAACACATAGAACAACCTTAGAAGCAGAATGCTTTCACTAATGGCACTAAATAAACATATATGTGAAGTGGCTGGATATAACACACAAGGAAGTGTTGGAACCTGGGAGGGGCTTGTTGAACTGGGGAGTATAGCAATTGCTTAAAGACATCAACATTTCTTTTATGTTTTTTCTCCAATGCTTTCTGTTTTCTGCTGGCTAAAACAAAGCACTTTGATCTGAGATTTTTCTTACTTTGTTAAACCTAATTCTCTCTATTGCCTTTCTAAAGCATCAATCTTGAAATATTGGTTGTGACTTAAAAAAATACCAATATCTTCTGATGTTGAGATGGACACCATTAATTAGAGGAGCAATTTCACTCCAGAACATAACAGGTTTCACAAGAACAAAATTTTCTTCCTGTTGGGAATCACTTATTCAATTAAAGCATACTGCAGTTTTATTACCTGCACAAGAAAATAGAAGATAATTGCTATGTCTAAAAATGTAAATTTGATATAGAGGAAGAAGATCACAAGTTTATATCAGAGCTTGATTTTTATATTTATGGGAAAAAAGTGTTTTCTTAATATTAAGGAAATGGGTGCCCACAGTAATTCTAAAATAAGAGAGAACCGTGATTCCTCAACCTGACATTAAGAATTTTTGGTGTTTGAAAATGCAATATTTTAAACCTTGTTGCTTACAGGAACAGAAAAGATAAGACTAAAAAAAATCACTCATGCTACCGATCCTTTTAAGAAATGTTATGAAAATCCCTTCCTGAGTTATTAAGTGAATACATTTATCCTAAAAAAAAAAATCAGAGAATGGTCTCTTTGCCATAAATTTTCATTTCCTTAGAAAATGTAAAGATCAAAGCATTTCATTTTGTAAAGCATGCATTAATGACCACTATGGTTATCAAAAAAGATTTTAAACTGCTCTGTCCTTGTCCTTGACAACTTACAAAGGACCACTTTTTATGATGTGGTTCTCCCAGGAATCTGGGATACAATCAGTAATTGATTTTGCTGAGAGATCTAATTGTTTGATAAAAGCATTATTTCATCCTTTAGAATAGTAACCTTGGGGGAAGAGGTCTTGAACCTTCTTTTTTTACAGTCCTGAAAAGATATGTCCCTAGATTGAATGGTACAGTTAGGTTGTTTTGAATTAAGTGATTGGTCAGTTCAGCCAAATAGACAATTTTCTCTTTTTTCCTTTTTGTTTGGCTTCCCTAGAGTTTAGTTGATTTTTTTTTTTTTGCTTGAGCAGACTGAAGAACTAGGCTTCAAGTAGACCAGAATCAGAATTTATATTTTTCCCAGGTAGAAACAAATTACTGAAAACCTTTGAAACTCTTGAACAAAACTTTTTTCAAAAAGTCATATTTTTAAGGGTGTGCACACTCCTTTAAAAACTGTCCTCAATTTAGTATATCCCAGAGTAAGCTTCTACTTTTTACCTTTTAATCTGTTCCTTTCACAATCTATTTTCTTATCCATGAATTTCATGGTATACCTGACTTCTGATTACCTAACTCTGCTCAAAAAAACACTCAGTGACTCTCCACTGCTTATGAATCTGTCATTCTAGTCTTTGAAATCTGGTGATGATTTTCTATCACCCACCAAGAAGGTCCTTCATGCACTTTTCACAGCAACACTTTAGACTATTTGCTTATCTCTGAAATACCCCTCACTTTATGCTTTGCTTACCTGGGTCAGCTGATATAAATGCAGGTCTTCTGTTAACCACCCTGATGGTTAACTGAATGCTCACTTCAGCTTTTTGTATTTGTAGAGTGCCTCTAGGCTATCATTAGGGGAGGACCTCTTTTCCTTGTCTTTTTTCTTGTCTCCTTTCTTCCACTGTACCCATAACCACCAGTCCATACCATGATCCAGATTTCCCTGCAGCGACTCAGAGCTGCTGCCTGTGTTCAAACATCGGTGTGTTTACTATGAACGCTGGGAAAAACTCAACTAACCTTGCACTCATGCTACTACTTCTTCCCTGCAGGACTGGCTACACTTTCTCTGCATTGCTCAGGACCCTGTGGTTATGTGTCAAGTGTTAAGTACTCACATTATTACCAGTGTCCAAGGACTGCCGAGATAGAAATTCTCTGCTGCAAACTATCCAAGTTCTCAGGGATACTGACCTTAAAATAAATTGAGATGCAATCACTGATAAGATAATAAATCTATAGTGGTTGTTATCTTGGACATGAATGAACTAATTTCTCTGAATTGCTTATGCCTCTGGGACACAGTGTGGAGAACAGGCTTCTGCAGGGATCAGAAGCACGTATTTCATTCAGGGAAAAAAAAATGACTCTGTTCACTTGAGGGCAAGAAGTAGCTTTGACTCAAGGTTAAGTTAAAACCAAATCAGCAAATGTCCAGTGGCCTTCATGTTCAACTGTTTTTTTTGTTTTTTCCTCAAAGGGAAAAATATTTGACTTTACAATGTTTTGCTTATGTCAAAGGCCCAATCCTACCTATTAAGCATCTCTGCCCATCCTCAGCATTTGACAGCTGAAAATATTTCTCTGCTACCCCATCAGTGCAATATCAATCCTGTTAAATTCTTCAATAACTTAATTAAGTTGAGGGTGGAACACATTAGAAAAAATTAATCTCAGAATAATAATCTGGATTTATACAGGTTAATACTTAAGATGAAGGTGTATATAAGATAATGACATTTTAAATCTCAAGTAAAAAGTCTCTAGCCTAATACATTAGGGTTAACTTGGTGATCTAGAAAGTTAACTACTACTAAAATGAATTGATCCAGGCAAAAATTTCTATTACGGTGGATGCTGTCACCTTTGAAGCAGTAGGAAATTGAACTTTAGAGCATTTACTTATTAGTCATGCACTAAAAGGCTAAATGAATTGTACTGAGTTGATAGGATTTTTGCGTAACTTTTGAGAAAGCATTTTTTTTCCCAATTATTCATAACTTCCAGTCTGCCATGCTCAAAATATTTTCACACTCACATTAGAAGTTTTGGTTATTCTGGACTTGGGTACACTGGGAATATTTTAATTTTTTCAATTTGGTTTCTACTTATTCCATATGTGTATCATTTTGGCTGGAAATTATTGAAGGAATTTAATCCTGCAGTCAAGAGAAAATAAAAGAAGTTATGAAATTTAAAATTACCAGGTCATAAACAATTTTGAGAAATCAAATGCTAATTTTCAAAAACTCCAAAGTATTATTTTGGTCTATTTGACTTCTTGCATAGAAACAGAAGTTTATTGCTTTAGAAAATGTCAGTCTTCTCTGAATAAGCAGTTTATATCAAACTCTATTTGGATCTCAATAGCTGTTGTATGTTGCGAGGTCTTGTCAGTGAGTTGAATGTCAGAGGAACACATCATTGTATATAAGGCAATTTAAGCTGTTTCCAAGGAAGAAGTTCTTGCCCTCTTAGAAACAGTTCGTGAAATGAGATAGAAAAGTAAAATTGCATTGATAATTGCAACATACTATGGCAACATGAATTACAACATTTAATGAACATTTTATGATTTTACCGCACATCGTTTTTATATTTTTCTTCCATAGTTAATATTGCTTTGGTAGGAAAAAAATCTATACTCATAATGAGCCTGAGAAGCTCATATTTGCATAAAACATGGTACATAACCAGAATTCATGATTCAGAGTGTCAAAAATGCTAAAAACAATCACAGAGCTGTGGCAGATTTCACTAGTCATATATCTACATACACAAAAATGTCGAATGTTCACTGTGGAGACTCTAGCTTCCTCTGAGGCATGACAGTGACATACTGGCCCCATTCTTGCACTTTTCACACATGCCTTTGTCCTCAACAATCGTACTAATGTTCCTGAAATTCTATAGAAATTACTCTTATTTTAGCTCCTCCAAACCTCTTTTTATTCATCCCTAAGGACATTTGATTTCTCTACAACATTTGACACCGAGCATCATATTGAATTCTTTTCTTCCTTGGCTTCACGATAACATACTCACTAGATATTCTTTGGGTTTGCTGCCTTCCCATTTGGTCATTCTGTCAGTCTCCCCAGAGGTGACATTTTCTCTGCCAAGTGTTATTAATATCAGACCCAAAGCTCTTTGTCTTTGGCCCTCCCTTCCATTCATACACATCTTCCCTAAATGATCTCCAGCTCCTCCTATCATTACCATCCATAAGATGACGGCTTCCCAAAGTTGACCTCTCTCCTGAACCTAGAGTTTGATGTCTGCTGTGAACATCTAAGAGATTTTCTGCTGAGGATATAGGAATGGCCCTCCCTCTCCATCTGCATGTTGAATGTGTTATTGTGACTCTTCCCCGTCCCACTGTTAAATTGGCTAGGCATGGGCACTTGATCCAAGACTGGCCGATACGCTCGTGTCCTAAAATATTATGTCTTTTTTGGGTCTGAGACTGGGATTATGGTCAATCTTTCTTTGAGATCCTTGACTGGAATCAAGATGGTTGTGCAGATCAAATGCATCCATGTCATGTAAGGGCCCCATCCATTCTGGTTGGTGGTTAAATATTTTAAACTATACCTCTAATTGTAGAGTTACCTAGGAATTGTAGGCGGCCATGTTTACTTTCATGTGTACTATGTAAGCAGAGACAGCCAGTCTATAAATCAGAGATGGTGAAGTTTATTCTTTGTGAAATATTCCTCAGCAATAATTTTTCAATTTATTAAATCAGAAATAGAGACACAGAGACTTGAAATCCCAAGAAAGTCCTAAAGGCATTTAGGTCCCTCAATGCTATAGGTCTTGAGACACAAATGCATCTTTATCCTAGTACGTTGATAATAAATTTTACTCTTTGTTAAAGCTAGTTTGATCAAAATCTGTTACTTTTAGCAAAAAAATATTTTACTTAATAAAAAATCCTGCTGCCTACTGGACATTTCTGCTTCTATGTCCATTTCTGCTTCTAATTCTGTCCTCATCTTCCAACAGCACTCTCAGCTCCAGGCCTGTTTCTCCCTCCACAGCTCAGTAAATTGTGCCTTTACTTATTCAAACCATAGAGTGGATCATTGTCTTTGATCTCTCCTACAATCTCACCTTCTCCCATCCAATCTGTAAACGTTATTTGCCCATTTATTTTCATTACCACTTTACCGCCTTCACTCTCACTGCACTTGCCTTGTATCTGGTCTTCCAATGTGTTCTTACTCCAGGGTGATCTCTTATTTGACGTCACAATAGGGCCTCATATTCATAGCTCTTCACAATCAAGTTCACTGTTATCTCTTCAACTTGATCTCTTGTCACTACTTTTGTGCTTATCAGAGCACCCTGATCTGTAAGCTCCTTGCAGGCAGGGAGAATTTTCTGTGTTGCATTACTACTATAATTTAACACAGTGCCTGTCTCATGATAGACATTTGGAAAACATTTACTGAACAAATGCATTTGCTAGGTGAATGAATTGCTGCTGGATAGAAGTATAGAGCACAAAAGCAGAGATCTGAATTTGTCAGGCAAGGACAAAGTCCCTTTCCATGAACCAAATCTTGGGAGGGAAGCAAGACTATAACTCTGGGTTCAGTGTTTTGTGAATTACCACTTAGCGATCTTAATAATCTTGAACATGCAGCTCTTCACGCACTGGCTCATGCTCATCTCTTGGGACAGGCATTGATTCTTTGACATGTAGCTAGTCAGGTAGAATAGATTTTACTGTCTACAGCTGGTGGCATTTTTCTCTGTGCTTTGAGTTTTAGTTTCTTGATTTTTATTTTTTTAAGATACGGCTGCTTTGATTTTTCCCGGACACTGCAGGGTGAGGACTATTCGAATGTTAATAGCTACAGCTGTGCACATCCTAGAAAAATTAACGACTTAATTGCTTTAATATGTGCCTGTAGAGGCTCAGTGCTGGGTTGCTGCTGGAGTGGCTGGATAGACTGGTTGGTAATATAACTGTGGTAGATTGTTAGAAATTTACTAGTGTGCTTGATTTGAAATTTCTCGGGCTTAAAAATAGGAGGGTGCGCAGAGATGTTTAAAAGCAGATGGTTAGAAGTGTAGATCTTAACTCTCAATAAGGTTCATACATCTTTGGTTATACCAGTTCAGTTACACAGAAGAAGTAATATGTTTGTAACCAAAATATGAGCTGGAGTCACCCTGCCCCTTAGGATTTAGGCAAGACAAAGTCATACCCTCATTCTTTGCTTTGTGGAAGTCTACTGCTTTTTTTTTTTTTTTTTTTGTTGGAGTCTCACTCTGTTGCCCAGACTGGAGTGCAGTGGCCGCTCCTAGCCACTGCAGCCTCGACCTGCTGGGCTCCGGCGATCCTTCCACCTCAGCCTTCCAAGGAGCTGGAACTACAATGCTTTTTTAAAGATTCCTGTAAATTCCCAAAAGGGCATGCTTTCATGGTCACATGACTCCAACATCCTGCCTCAACTGACTCATCACTGGCTCTGTCTTACAGTTTCTTTATTTCTGACCTGCTGTTGTTGCCACTGACCTCAGCGGCCATACAGCCCCTTCTTGATTTCTTGTCAAGGCAACCATAAGGTACTAGACATAGTATACAGCAGAGCTAAGTTATTGAAAGTGTATTATGGAAGTAAGAATCCCATATTAGCCATACTTGCTCTTCACTTTCTTCAGGGAGTTCTCACTGGCCACATTGCCTGCTGAGGGTCCCACTTTTGTCATTTTGTGATACTTCTCTCAACCCACTTGCCTAGATTGCCTCTGGGAAGTGACAACTTCCTCTCAGTTGTGCAACACCATCCAGCCCTCCCATTTTGCTGCCTCAAATCTGCCTCCTTTGCATATATGAAACCCACTTAGTTATTCAGCCAAACAAAAAGACATGGACTCATTTAAAAACGCAAAGGGTATTCTAATAATTAATTTCTTTCTTTATTAGGATTTATCCTTCTTAGTACCCTTGTGGTTTAAAATCATCCTCTCCTTTAATATAATACTTTAATTCCAAGATGAGCATAGACAAGGGAGTTTCTGATTTGTTGGTAGGGAAGTGAAACTTAGTCCTCATCAATAATCAAGTAACCTGTCTTCGGGGTATTTTAACAGTGAGGTATCACAGAATCCATCCCTACTGGTCCTCAAAGAGGAGAAGAAACAACATTACTTCATTATAAATCCTTTTTACTCTGCAAACACAAATCACTTGAGCGAGGAAAATTTTTTTCTTATAGAATTCACCTTCCCAAGCAAGGACGATAGTCACACAAAAGCTTGTTTACTTTATCTTTGTGCCAGTTTCTTGGTGAGGCTTTTCTGACACAAAGAGTTCAGGAAAGGGCCAAGGAGAATGGAGGCATGCAACCATCAAGACCTGAAATACCTCTGCTTCTATGGAGAGATTGTTAGTGCCTGTCTGTCTAGACATATCTTCTGTTGGTTTACTTTTTCTCTTCTCTATAGAGATCATTGTTCTTTCAACATTTTTTTATTTCAAGAGAAATTTGCTCATTTAGCGAAGGCTTAAGTATTTAGTAAATTTTAAACCTTTCTGAGGGCTAACCAACCAAACAACTTACCAAGGACAGGAAGATGACCCAAATAAAGAAAGGGCTTGTGAGGAAGTAGAGAGCTGAAGCAGATCAGAGAGCTCATGGCTTGTCTGGAAAACGCAACAGGTGCTGAGTAGATGTCAAACACTGAGTGTGGCACATGGGCACAGATGCTATGCCTTTCTTTGTATATCTGAGATCCACTCTGTTGCTCAGTCAAAAAAAAAAGGGAGGGGGGTTACTTTTAAAAAATGTATCACCAGTCAATAAAAGCAAACAAACAACACCCAAAATTTGCTGTGTGGTCAGTACTATGAAACACAGTAATTCTTATTTTGTAGGATTGATTTGAGGGCAAATGGAGGAAATCTGTGTAGAGTAGCCTGTGAGTTTCATAGAGAAAGTAGCATTTTCGTTGTTTACCAGTGTATCTCTGCAACTAGCATGACTGCATGTACTAAATGCATAATGAAAGTTTGTGGATAGAACAAATTTTTTAACTTGTGAAATGAAAATATCTTACAAATGATTTTTCTGGTATCTATTGTCATTCCAGGTCCTCTTCTGATTGTGATACCGTTCAGTATCATGATATATTGCAATCTTTTGAGCTCCTCCAGATATAAATACTATGTTGTATACTGGGAGAATCTTTTCACAGGCTCTGGAGACAACTCCCTGATCCCACACACAACATTCTCAAATTCAGTTTCTTGATGTAGGATAATTCTGCTCTGTGTTCTTAATGACAAAGGTCCTTTGAGCACTACCAGTGGGGACATATTAAAGTTATTGTGTCTCTCCTCAAAGTTTAGGCTTGAAAGCATTAAAACAGATGGTGATACTTGGAGGATAATTAATTTTCCTTTGGAGAAATAATCTCTTTCCTTAAAAATAAATTAATGGCTTCCTCTTTATCCAAGAGGTAATGGTTTAGTAAATTGAGTAATGTACTGGGCTGCTCTTGAGCAAGACTTATGGAGAAAGGAGAAATCTTTTGTGATTCTGTCCCTGTCTGATTGTGTGAATTTGGGAATCTCACATTTTTGGCTGATTAGGAAGATTAAATGCAACAGAGCATTTTAAGCACTTTAGGATGTGCCTGATGCAAAGTGAGGCTTCAGAACTCAGTCAGTATAACCACTCGAGTTACAGAGATAATCACAATTAACTAATCTTTCTGATTTTGTGTTAACACTGAAAGTCTTATCAGAGTATTACATATAAAGTGCTATTAAGGTATGGTGCACAGGATCCACTTGAATAGGTGGTCTTTTTAAAATTAATTATTGGCCAATGTCCAAATTGTCCTCCTTGATTCATGTTGAAGTAAATAAATTAGGAAACAGTGTAGTTTCTCTCTTCTTTCTGGAAAGTAATATTCAACATGTAACTTCCTAATAGGTATCATCAAATACAGTCTCACCAGGAGCCCATGCTTTAATATTCAGAGAAAGTTCTTCATATATTTTAGAGATTTATTGAGATAAAACTTCACATGTGTTTATATTTCAAATTTTTCATATTCCCAAACTTTGAAGTTCTAGTGATTCTGTGATACCAGGTATTCTGTAAAATGATAGCATCTTTTGCTTTGTTTGTGTCCACAAACATATAAGTAGCTGTTTACCATTTGCATTTTTACAGTTATTTAAATAATGTCATCTAATGATACTGGACAGAAAGTTATTATGTGATCATTCCCTTGTACTCCTTCTGGGTTAGACGTCTGCCAGAGGCATATTTATTGGGTAGAAATTATCATGGAATCCATATTTTAGCATAATGGGAGATATTTTTTAATATTTCATACAAAATAAGAAGTTATTATTGGTGCAAAAATGCATTTTAAATTCACTTTATCTTTCCATAGTGTGTAGAAGAATACTGAACCCCCACAGGGAGAATTGCACTGGTAAAGTGACTACAGAGAGTGATTCACATATCACTCAGCACAGATTGCCCAGGGTTGCAGCAACCACAGCCCTAATTTGCCTTTTGCAGAGTATTGGAGGGGAAAAATGCATTTCCCCCCAAAAATTGTTTGAAAAGAGTGTTTGTTTAAAGATTTGCTCAAGCAAGTGTGAAAAGGAAGGCAGACTTCCAGAACCAGGACCAAGTACAGATTGTTCTGCACAGTGTCAGCCTATGACACAGGAAAGAAGACCCAGGATAAAGTTAAGCTTTCTCTTTTGACACACAGATTAAGGTTTATCTTCTCTATGAGAATAAATTGAAGGTGGATGTCAGATGCTGTTGAATGCCCTTTAGAGCTTATTTCGACATTGGTCTATAGAGTAAGTTGAATCTAATTCTCGTTTTCTTTTCCAAATTCTGGGTTAATGGCATTCAACAAATAGTAAATCAGCATTCATTCATGATCTTAATAATATTCTGAGTTGAGGAACCCTTTAAGATATTGTTTTATGAGTATAACTAATACCTTGAGCAATGAAGTTTGTAGAAGACAGTCAAAACTCACTGCTTGTTTTGTTTTAATGCCTCCTGTTTCTTTAAAATGCATTCAATGGGGAAAGGACTTGCTGGGTTTCTGGATCAGATTTTAGGCAATCCTAGAATTTTTCTGATTATTCTTAGTTAATATAAGGTACTATGGTCAATTTAAGATGAGAAACACAGGTATAAAATTAATAGTTAACTTCAAATCCCATGTTGATTAACTCTTCACTCCTGAGCCCCTTCCCCAATGAGAACCAGCAGCAAATGATGTCTCTGCCTTTAAAGAAAGTGGTGTGAGTAGTTCTTTCTCTCATTCCTAGTTCTCTTTTCCCAATTTGTTAACAGATCTCATGAGTTTGGAGTAGGCGAGAAAGAAGAAAATAGGGGACTCAAGAAAGTCTTAATTTATAAGTGAGCTGGCCTTGTTCTTGATGGCCTGGGTGATATTTTACATTTACTTTTCTTTCTTGGGTAATGCTCAGAATATTCTTAGAAGTGCCAAAGCTAAACCAATCACCAGTCACTCCTGCAAAATTGCTAGATCCTTCTCCTCAATTGCTTGCTTCTCATTACTTAGCTACCTCTGCACCTTCTATAAAGACATGGCACTGTTGTCTCTCCACCCACTGGCTGATGTGCTTTTGTCAAAATCCCTTTTAACATTTACCTAGACCAACATTTCTTTTTCTTTTTTTAAATTATGACGATGTGGGGTACAATTCAGGGTTAGGTGTGCAAATGTTGATGATGGAGTACCCTTGTTGATGAGGTATGCCCCTCCCTCCTTTAGCAGATTCCCTCAACTGCCAATCCCACCCCCTTCCACTGACAGTTTCCCACTACTGCCAATCCCTTTCTTATAGTATTATAATTGTTCAAGGTCCGTTTATGAGTGAGAACATATGGTACTCTGTTCTTTGTTTCTGTGATAGATCACTGAGTATGATCGGCTCCAAATTCATCCAAGTTGCTGCCAAGTCCATATGTTTGTCTTTCTTTATGGCTGCGTAATATTCCATTGTGCATATGTGCCACATTTCTTTTTATCCAGTCCAGCTTCAGTGGGCAACATGGTTGGTTCCATGTTTTTGCTATTGAGAATAGAGCTGCAAGAAACACACGTGTGCAGGTATCTTTTTTGTAGAATGACTTGAGTTCCTCCAGATAGGGGAATTGCTGGGTTGTATGAAAGGTTAATTTCTAGTGCTTTGAGAAATTGCCACATTGTCTTCCAGAGAAGCTGCACTAGTTTGCATTCCTAGCAGCAGTGTAGAAAATTTCCTTTTTCTCTGCATCCTTACCAGCATCTGTTGCTGTTTTTTTTTATTAATGAGGGCCATTCTTACTGGGGTTAGGTGGTCTCTCAATGTGGTTTTGATTTGCATTTCTCTGATGATGAGCAAGGCTGAGCATTTTTTCATGTGTCTGTTGCTTGCCTGTATATCTTTGTTTTGAGAAGTGTCTGTTCATGTCTTTTGCCTGCTTTTTAATGGGGCTGTTTGTTTTTTTACTTTTGGTGCATTTGAGTTCCTTGTAGATCCTAGATGTTAGGCCTTTGTCAGATATACAGTTGGCAAATATTTTTTTCCCATTCTGTGGGCTGTCTCCTGCTCTCTTGATGGTTTCTTTTGTTTTGCAGAAGCTCGTTAGTTTGATGAGGTCCCACTTGTCTATCTTATTTCTTAAGGCATAGACCTTTAGGGTTCTGAATAGAATTCGTTGCCAGTTCCAATTTCCATAAGGATTAGACCAACATTTCTACAAAGCTGTCATCTGGAGCAATGTTAAATCAGACCCCCCCCCAAACAACATGTGCCCACATCCAAACCCCTGAGCTGTGAATATGATGTTATTTAAAAAGAAAGAATATTTGCAGATATGATTAAGCATCTTGAAAAGAGATCATCTTGGATTATCCCAATGGGCCCTAAGTCCAGTGACCAGTCTCTTCTTATAAGATAAATGCAAACGGATAAGCAACACAGAGGAAAAGGAAGATGTGCAGCTATGAAAACAAAGGCAAGATTAGAGTTTTACAGCCACAAGCCAAGTAAAGCCTGGATCTGCCAGAAGCTGGAAGAAGCATGAAAGAATTCTCCCCTAGATCCTTCAAAGGAAGCACAGTCCCACTAACACCTTGATGTTGGACTTCTGGCATTTACAACTGTGAGAAAACAAATTTCTGTTGCTTTAAGCCAGTGATCCCCAACCTCTTTGACATTAGGGACTGGTTTCATGGAAGACAATTTTTCCACAGACTGAGGTAGGGGAAATGGTTTCGGGATGATTCAGGTGCATTATTTCTATTATTATTGCATTGTAATATATAATGTCATAATTTTACAACTTACCGTAATGCAGAATCAGTGGGAGCCCTGAGCTGGTTTTCCTACAATGAGATGGTCCTATCTGAGGGTGATGGGAGACAGGGCCACCCAAAGTTTGTTGCTTATGTTCAGTCTACTCCATAACCTCATTTTGGTTGCTGTCACTACAGAAAACCCTACCTCACAAAGATAGGATGTTGAAAATGGAAACAGACTTTTCAGTCCTTTTATGGCAAACTCAGGATATCCTGCCCTGACTTTAATCCAGAACGTGTGGAGATTTGAAGTTGTCTCAAACACACTTTCAAGGTCACTGCCATTTGTGATTTCAAGCAGTTGGTCTTTTTCTAGCAGGGACTGTTGATTCACCTGGCTTATTCACAAATAGGTTGCGGATCCATTCCTTCCCAGTTCAGAGGTCTTTTGAAAGCTGAGATAGTTGATTATGTATGATCATGTACCAGCTGGGAGAGAGAAGGCCCTTGCTCAGTCTCTTTCAAAATCTCTGCCAATGTTTGAAACGTGTCAAAAATCCCAATGTTCACTTGTCGCCCCTATAATTCTGGGTTGGCTTTGAATGTAGCCTCCTTAGCTGCCAACTTGAACACAGTAGTCGTTCTCCCCTGAAGTGATAGATTGAGTTTATTGAGCGGGTTGAATATGTCACACAGGTAAGCAAGTTGCGACCCATTCTGTGTCACTGAAATGTGCCGCCAGTGGTGACTGTTTTTTTAAAATGAATCTCTGGAGTGGCTCCTGTAAGTCAAAAACTCTGACTAGTGATCTACATATAGAAAGCCATCTCACTTCTGTGTATAAGAAACGAGATCTATGTTCTGTTTCCATTTCTTTACAGATCTGCTCTAACTTACAGTCATAAGTTAGGGGAATGTCCTTTAATGTGGTTGATCATTTTAATCACATCTTACGAAACATTGTTACATTCAGGTGACATTTTTCAGCTAGCCAGCATTTCTCTATGGATGACACAGTGTGTAGACTCACATTCAGAAGTGGCCTCTTTGAGCCGAGTAGTGAAACCAGAAAGCTGTCCGGTCATGGCAGCCACTCCATCCATGCATATACTGAAACAAAATGACCCATTCAGTTTTCCTGATATGTAATCACTCAAAGACTTGTATAGTTCTGCAGCAGTCGTATTGGTTGGCAACAAAAGTGCACATAACATATCCTCATTCACATCCTCCTGAAAAACACGTCATACAAACACAAGCATTGTTGCCTTGTTGTCAGCAGCTGTGGACTCCCCATCCTGGATTGTGTTACCAAGGTGATTCATTCTTCTCCAGCAATTGTGTCTCCATATCCTCTGCTATTTCTTTTTTTTTTTTCATTAATCAGTAGTTTTTATTATGGTTTTGTGGGGTACAGTT
>NW_007260064.1:0-6904 GCF_000164805.1 Carlito syrichta
CAGCTGACTTAACTAGCTACATACCTACATAGCCCGCTGGCTTGCCAGCTGACTTAACTACCTAGCTAACCTGCTGTCCAATGTACTGACTTAACTATGTGACTTAACTAGCTAGCCAGCTGGCTAGCCAGCTGACTTAACAAGCTAGCTATCGGGCTAGTTAACTGGCTAGCCAGCTGATTTACCTCGCTGACTTAACTAGCTAACAAGTTGACTTAACTAGCTGACTTCAGTAGCTAGCTAGTTAGCTGGCCAGCTGACATAACTAGCTGATTTAACTAGCTACCTACCTAGCTAATTATCATTTATCTATCTAGCAGGCTGACACATCTTGCTGACTTAACTAGCTAGCTTCCTAGCTACCCAGAGGACTTAAATAGCTGAAACAACTAGCGATCCAGCAGACTACCCATCTGATGTTACAAGCTTTTTAACCAGCTAACCATCTGGCTAGACAACTGACTTAATGAGCTGACTTAACTAGTTAGCCAGCTAGTTAGCCAGTTGACTGAACTAGATGACTTAACTAGCTGTCCAGCTGGCTAGCCAGCTGATTTATTTGCCTAGCTACATATGTAGCCAGCAGCCTAGTCAGCTGATTTAATTAGCTGATTAAGGAATTAGCCAGCTGGCTAGCCAGCATACTGAACAAGCTAGCTACTTGGCTAGGCAGCTGGATAGCCTGCTGACTAAACTAGCTGACATAACTAGATAGTTTGATGGTAAGCCAGCTGACATAATAGCTACCTGCTTACATAATCTGCTGTCTTGCTAGTTGAATTAATTACCTACCTACTTAGATAACCTGCTGTCCAGCATGCTGACTTAACTAGGTTACTTATCTAGTTAGCCAGCTGGCTAGCCATCTGACTTAACTAGCTAGCTACCTAGCTAGCCAGCTGGAAAGAAAACTGAATTAACTAGCTGACTTAACTAGCTATTCCACTTGAAGCCAGCTGACATAACGAGCTTGCTACCTAGCTAACCAACTGGCCAGCCAGCTGACTTAATCACGTGAGTTAACCAGATAGCCAGCTTGCTGGCCAGCTGATTCAACTAGATGACTTAACTAGTTTTCCTTATGGCTAGGTAGCTGATTTAACTAGTTCTCTACCTAGCTAGGTACCAGGTTAGACAGCTGAATTAACTATCTGTCTTATTTAGCTAGTCAACTGATTAGCCAACTGAGTTAACTATCTCACTAACTAGTCTGCTGTCAAGCCACCTGACATAACTAGCTGACTTACATAGCTGGCCTGATTATTAGTTAGCTGAATTACCTAGCTTGCTGTATAGCTAGCCAGCTGGCTAGCCAGCTAACTTAATTAGGTTACTTAACTATCTAGCCAACAGACTAGACAGCTGACTTGCTTATCTAGCTACCTATCTAGCCAGCTGTCAAGTGAGTTGACATATCTAGGTAGCATAACTAGCTAGCCAGCTGGTACCAGGCTAATTTAATTGCCTAGCTACCTAGCTAGCCAGCTGGATAGCCAGCTGACTTAACTAGCTAGCTACCTATGTAGCCCGCTGGTTTGCCAACTGACTTAACTACCTAGCTACCTAGCTAACCAGCTGGCTAGTGAGCTGACTTTACTATGTTGTTTAGCTAGCTAACTGGCTAGCCAGCTGACTAAACTAGCTAGATACCTAGCTAGGCAGCTGGCTAGCCAGCTGACTTAACTCGCTTAATCAACAAGATGGCATGCTGACTTAACTAGCTGACTTAACCAGCTAGCTACCTAGCTAGCAGGCTGGCTTAACTAGCTGACTTAACTAGTTAGCTACCTGATATGACAAGCTGACTTATATATCTAGTTTTCTATCTAGCCAGCTGTCTTAACTAGCTGAAATAACTAGCTGGTTAGATGACTAGCCATCTGACTTAACTAACTTTTTAACCAGCTAACCAGCTGGATAACCAACTGACTTAACGAGCTGGCTTAACTAACTAACCAGCTGGTTGCCAAGTGACTTAACTAGCTGACTTAACCAGCAAGTTATCTGGCTAGACAGCTGCCTTAAATATCTGGCTACCTATCTAGCCACCTGGCTAGCCAGCTGACTTACCTTGTTAAATTTAGCTAGCAAGCTGTCTAGCCAGCTCACTTAACTAGCTAGCTACCTACCTAGCCAGCAGGCAAGCTTGCTGTCTTAACTATCTGACTTGAACAGTTAGCCTGCTGGCTAGCAAACTGACTTATCTAGCTAGCTACCTACCTAGCCAGCTGGCTAGACAGCTGACTAAACAAGCTGACTTAACCAGCGACCCAATTGGTTACCCAGCTGATTTAACTCACTGACATCACTAGCTAGCAAGGTAGCTCTCTAGCTGGCTTAACTAGCCAGCTACATACATCGCCTGTTGGCTTGCCAGCTCTCTTAACTAGCTGAATTAACCAGCTAGCCAGCTGGCTAGCCAACTGACATATCTGGCTTGCTACTTAGCTAGTCAACTGGATAGCCAGCTGACTTAACTGGCTGACTTAACAAGCTTACTACCTAGCTAGCCAGCTGACTTAAATAGTTAGCTAATTAGCTAGCTACCTAGCTAGTCAGCTGACTTAAGAAATTAGCTAACTACCTAGCTACCTAGGTAACCAGCTGACTTAAATAGTTAGCTGCCTAGCTAGCTAGCTGACTTAACCAGATGGCTACATAGTTAGCTTACTTGATATGTAACATTCTAACTAGTTGACTTAATCATCTGACTTAACTCTTTAGTTAATGAGCTACCTAGGTGACTCAACCAGCTGACTTAACTCATTAGCTAACTAGCTAGCTAGCTGACCAATCCAGCAGACTTAACTGGTTAGCTAACTAGCTAGCTAGCCTACTCAAATTGCTGACACAACCTGTTTGTTAACTAGCTAGCCTGCTGACTCAACCAGCTGACTTAACCCGTTAGTTAAGTAGATAGCTACCTGACTCAACCTGCTGACTTTACCCGATAGCTAGATACCTAGTTAGCTGTCTTAACCAGCTGATTAAATTATGTAGTTTACTTAAATATCTGACTTAGCTAGCTGACTTAACTACTTAACTAGTTGACTTAACTGGCTGACATAGCTAGTTAACTAGTTGACTTAACTACGTGAATTAAATAGTTAGCTATCTATTTAGCTAGCTGAATAACTAGCTGACTTAACTAGCAAACTATTTAGGTAGCAGGCTTAAGTAACTGACTTAAATAGTTAGCTAACTAATGAGCTAGCTGACTTAGCTAGCAGAATTAACTAGTTGGCTAACAAGATGGCTAGCTGACTTATTGAGTTGGCTAACGAGTTAACTAACTGTTTTAACTATTTCAAAAACGTGTTAACTAGCTGTGTTAATTAGTTGGGTAACGAGTTAGCTAGGTGTATTAACTTGTTGGCGGATGATGCAGATGACTACTTATGTGGTTTAACACATTGACTGACTACCCGTCTGACTTGCTAGCTGGCTTAACAAGTCGGCTGTCTAGTCGGCCGACTAGTTAGCTGGGTTAATTAGTTGACTGACCAGTTGGACCTCAAATTAGCATGGTTAACTAGTTGGCTGGCTAGTATGCTCACCTAACTAGTCAGCTGAGTATTTAGCTGACTATTTAGTTGATAATTGACCTAACTAATAGGCCCTCAAGTTAGCTGACCAAATTTGTCAGGTGACCAGTTGGCCAACTAGTCAGTCAATTCGTTAGCTGACTTAGATAGTTGGCTGGCTAGTCGGCCAATGAGTTAGCTTACTTAATTTGTCAGACAGCAAGTGAGCCCACAGGTGTGGTGATATAACTAGTCGGCCAGCAAGTGAACTTACTGGTTAGCTGACTTAACTGGCCAGCTGACTTTAGTCAGCAAGCGAGTGAGCTGAATGATCAGAAGAGTTAACTAGTCAGCCAGCGAATGAGCCAACTGGTGAGCTGACTTAACTATTCGGTCTGGGAGTGACCCGAATGGGAGCTGCCTTAACTAGTCGGCTGGAAAGTGAGCCGACTGGTGAACTGATTTAGCTAGTCAGCTGGCAAGCAAGCCGACTAGTTAGCTGACCTGTTGGCCTGCACGAGCTGGCAATATGGTTGACCTGTTCGCTGGCAAGTGAAACGACTACTTTGCTGACCGGTTTGCAGGCGAGTGAGCCAACTTTTTAGCTGACCTGATGGAAAGGGAGCTAGCCAACTAGATATCTGACAAGGTAGCTGAGTTGCAAGTTGACAACTTAGCTAAGTAACTAGCTGATTTGCTAGCTGACTTAACTAGCTAGCTGGCTATCTAGCTGACATAATTAGCTAGTAAACAAGCTACCTAACTTTCTAGCTTGCTGACTTCCCTACTAGCAGAATATTTAGCTGAGTTACTAGCTGACTTAACTAGCAAGCTGGCTAGCTAGCTGACTTAATTAACTGACTAGTTACTTTGCTGGATAACTGGCTAGTCAGCTGACTTAACGAGCTAGTTAACAGGTTTTCTACATGGCTAGCCAGCTGGCTTAACTAACTAGCTACCTGGCTGGCTAGCTGTCTAGGCAGCCCACTAGTTAGCTAGTGGGCAGAACAGGTGGCTAGCCAATTGGCTTAAATAGCCATCCAGCTGGCTGGACAGTCAGATAGTCAGCTGGATTAACTAACCAGCCACCCTGCTTGTCAGCTGGTTAGCCAGCTGGCTTAACAAGTGTGCCACCTACCTGACCAGCCTGCTTACCAGCAAGCTTGACTTGCCAGCCACATAGCTATCCTGCTGGCTAATTAGCTTACTTAACTAGCTGACTTAACCAGATAGCCGTCCAACTACCCAGCTGGCTTAACTAGATAGCCACCTAGCTAGTCAGCCGGCTAGGCAGCTCACTAAAACTGCTGCATTAACTAGCTGGCCAATGGGCTAGCCAGATGAACGTAGTTACCTAACTACCTAACTAACCAATTGTTAGCCAGCTGACTTAACTACCTGACTTAAACTAGCCAGGTGGCTAGCCAACTGATGTAACTAGCAAGCTACCTAGTTAGCCAGTGGGCTAGCCACTTGAAATAACTAGCTGACTTAACCAGCTAGCCAGCTGACTAGCCAGCTGACTCAACTAGCTGACATAACTAGATAGCCAGCTGACTAGCCAGTTGACTTAACTAGCAGACATCACTACCTAGACTGGGGGCTAACCAGTTGACTTAAATAGCTAGATACCTACGTATCTCGCTGGCTTGCCTGCTAATTTAATACCAAGCTAACTGGCTAACAGCTGGCTAGCGACCTGACTTAAATAGGTGAATTAAGTAGCTAGCCAGCTGGCTAGCCAGCTGACTTAACAAGTTAGCTACCCAGCAAAGCAGCTGGCTAGCCAGCTGACTTAACTAGCTGACTTAACTAGCTAGCTACACAGCTAGCTAGCTGACTTTGCTAGCAGAAATAACTAACTAGCTAGCTAATACAAAGCTAGGTGACTTAGCTTACTGACTTAGCTAGCTAGCTAGCCGATATAACTAGCTGACTTAACTAGTTATCTACCTAGATAGCAAGCTGCCTTAACTAGCTGAAATAACTAGCTAGTCAGCTGTCTAGCCATCTGAATTTACTAGCCTTTTAACTAGCTAGCGAGCTAGTTAGCCAACTGACTTAACGAGGTGTCTTAAATAGGTAGCCAGCTGGTTAGTCAGCTTACTTAACTAGTTGATTAATTAGCTAGGTAGCTGGACAGTAATGTGACAATACTAGCTGACTTAACTAGATATGCAGGCGGCTATCCAGGTGACTTAACTAGCTCTCTACCTCTCTATTCACATGGATAGCCAACTGATTTAACTAACTGACATAGCTAGCTAGCCAGCTGACTGAACTAGCTGTTTTAACTAGCTGACTTGCTTTCTATCCAGTTGAATTAACTAGCTTGCTACATAGCTTGCCACCTGGCTATCCAGTTGAATTTACTAGGTGACTTACTTGCTAGCCAGCTGTCTAGCCAGTTGACTTAATTAGCAAGCTATGTAGCTAGGCAGCTGCCTTCTCAACTGACTTAACTAGATGACTTAGCTAGCTAGCCACCTGGCTAGACAGCTGACAAAACTAGCTAGCTACCGAGATTGCAAAATCGCAAGTCAGCAGTCTTAACCAGATGACTTAGCTAACTAGCAAGCTGGCTAGCCATCTGACTTAATTCCCTAACTACCTGGTTAGCCAGCTGACATAACTAGCTGAAAAACTAGTTAGCCAGCTGGCTACCCATCTGATGTAACCAGCTTTTTTAACTAGCTAGCCAGCTGGCTAGACAACTGACTTCACCAGCTGACAACTAACTAGACAGTTGGTTAGTCAGCTGATTATACTAGCCAACTTTACTAGCTTGGCAGTTGGCTAGCCAGCTGACTTAATTTCCTAGTTACCTAGCTAGCCAGCAGCCCAGCCAGCTAATATAACTAGCTGACTAAATGAAGTATCCAGCTTGCTAGTAAGCAGACTTAACTAGTTACCTACCTAGCTAGACAGAGTGATATCCAGCTGACAACTAGCTGACATAACTAGATACCCTGATGGATAACCAGGACACTTAACTAGCTACCTTCTTACATAGCCCACTGGCTTGGCAACAGATTTATCTACCTAACTACCAAGCTAACATGCTGGCCAGTGAGCTGACTTTATGTGATTTAGCAAGCTAACCAGCTGACTAACCAGCTGATTTAACTAGCTAGGTACCCTGCTAGATAGCTAATTATCAAGCTGACTTAACTCACTGACTTAACTAGCTAGATACCTGAATAACCAGCTGACTTAACTAGCTGCTTAACTAACTGGCTACCTAGCTGCCAACTAACTGACCAGCTGACTTAACTAGCTGACTTAATTAGCTAACCAGCTGGCTGGCCCACTGACTTAATTAGCTGACTTTACTAGCAAGCCAGCTGACTGGCCAGCTGATTAACTAGCTGATTTAACTA
>NW_007260065.1:0-4790 GCF_000164805.1 Carlito syrichta
GAAGTGGTGTTTGATTGCTGGAGAAAATGAGGGAGAGGAAGAGAAATGGGAAGGTGAAGAAGCCACAAGACATGAGCTGGGCGTAGGGGGATTAAGGGTCAGGCAGAACCAGCAGGAGTGTTTTCAGGGCCTGGTGGTGAATTCAGGATTGTTGTCCCTTTGCTTGTGAGATGTCATGACAGTTCTATGGGTAGGCAAGTTGTACCACCATCCACAGAGGTCCTAGAGCACCCCCCACTTCTGCACAGGTGATGCCAACTCCCTCTGTACTCCCAGGCCAGGAAGCCTCCAAGTGGCCAATCTTAATCTGGGTCCTGGCACCCCACAGTCATCTCACTAATCCCCACATCCCCCCCCCCAGGAATTATTCATCCAACAGCCACACCAGAAACACGTGAGAAAGGATTTTGATTTGTGAACAATAGTATTTTTTAGGGTAGCTCAAGGTACAATTTGCCCAGAACTCACTATGGCTACAGCCTTGGAGGTCAGAAGTGTACAAAGAGGAGGCATCACAGAAGTGACTGCCAAGGGCAGAGGATCATGTAATGGAGAGTCAGATCTATATTTCACCGCTCCTGAGGGCAAAGGGTGAAAGGCATAGCTGGGCCATGGGGTTTCTGGACACCCCAGGTTGCCTCTGCCTCCAGGAAACTTGGGGACACAGGATAGTGAGTGCCAGGACTCAGCAGCAAAGGGACTCTGGAGAGAGTCTCTGACATGAGAAATATGAGGTTCCAGTCATCTGCCATGGGCAGCACATTGACTGGGCTCCTTGCAGGTGGTGGTGTAGGCCAATACTATAGTCGCCTGTGACTACTCCTGGGTCATGGGCGTCAGGTCGTCATCCAGAAGCTCAGCAGCTAGTGCGACACTGGCATGCAAGGTAGTCCCACTCTCTCAGGGATGGGAGTTCATCCCTGGAACTGGGGTTCATCCCTGGCACTGGGGTTCATCACTCCCTGGCAATGGGGTTCAGAGTGAAGAGACTCTGTGCTGAAATAGAACACTCTCGCAAAGGATGAGTTTCCCCTGGTCTCCAGGCTGGTGATTTCAGGGCCCCTGCCACTGGCTCTATGGAACCACAGGCCTCCCTCACGGGGGCTTGGAAGTGTGTCACATCTTCCGCCTCTAGCTTCAGGTGGTGAAGAGAATGGGATACCCAAACTCGCAGTCGGCTGGTTTCTCTACTTTTCTGTTTGAGTTGGAGGTCCTATGCTGAGGGAGGAGATCTGAGTAGTGACCTGAAGCCTGGAAGATAATTGCTGCATAAGAGGACTCTCCATGTGTCAATATCCACCTTGTCCCATCTTGAAGGA
This sequence comes from Carlito syrichta, assembly GCF_000164805.1. Taxonomy (NCBI): domain Eukaryota; kingdom Metazoa; phylum Chordata; class Mammalia; order Primates; family Tarsiidae; genus Carlito; species Carlito syrichta. The sequence continues at coordinate 1,320 of NW_007260065.1, forward strand.
AGTTGACCCCCTAGTGAAGAGATTGGATTAGAGATGGAAAATTCCAAAGACATCCTGACAAGAAACTGAGAAGCTCTTCTGGAAGATAGCCAACTCTAAATCCTTGATTTTAGAATGCAAAATACCCCAAATGATAATATCGCAGCAGTGAATGAAACCCAGGTTTGCGGAAAGATGTATGTGTGTATGTGAAAGGACTTGTGTGTATGGCAATTATGAGTTGATGTTTGGGATGATGATGAGTTGGAGAAAAGCTGAATAGAGATTTGGAAGAAAACTTGACACTGGACAGGGAAAATGGCCCAATTCTCAACAAGAAAAAGTAAGCTTCACATTTTTGGTAGGGACAAAAACAGCAATCATTGTATTGTTTCCTTCTACTGGGGAAAATTGAACCCAAGTAATTACCTACATTCAAAGGTCACTCAGACTTCAGTCAAGCAATCCTCCTACCTTGGCCTTCCAAAGAGCTGGGATTAGAGGCCTGAGCCACCATGCCAGGCCTAATTTTTTTTTTATTTATAAAGATAGGGTCTTGCTATTATGCCCAGGCTAGTATTGAATGCCAAGCATCAAGGAATCCTCTCATCTCAGCCTTCCAAAGTGCTAGGATTACAAGTGTGAGCCAGGATGCCCAGCCAGAGGTAGTTGTTAATAAGAACTTGAGGCTAGTCATGGTGGTTTACCAGTATTTTGGGAGGCAGAGGTGGGAGGGTCGCTTGTACCCAGGAAATGAGGCAGTAGTGAACAATGATCATTCAACTGCACACTGGGCTGAATAACAGAGCCAAAAATAAAAATAAAAAACTCTGAGCTAGGTCCCTGCCCCCTTTCTGCTTATATTCTTTAACTATCACCGTAAGTATATAACTATAAAACCTCTAATCTTGATTGACCCAACTAAAATCAATTAATCAATTCCACATGTGTAGAATAAGGAAATATTTTAATCGTTATGTACAATTTCAACCAAAGAACCATAACAATTTTGTTTAGATCTCAAAGAAGAGTTCCTTAGCATATCACTTCTATTTTATGAACCCTAGACACTAAGACTAAGTCCAAGGAGAAATACTTCTGTCATTTATGATCCCAGGCTTGGAAGAGTGTTGAGAAGTGATTCTCATTCAATGGAGATCAGGACAGATGAAACCTGCCACAGGTGGCTTAAGTACAAGGATTCTCAAATCCTCATCTATAGTTTAAATATCTTACTTCCTTGACTTCTCACAAGTTAGTTGATACCCTATACTTCAGTCATGTTACACCTTAGTAAAACAGAGTTTAACCTCATCAACAAGGGTACCTGCATAATGCATATTTGTATACCTAACCCTTAACTATATCCCACAATATTAAAATAAAAAATATGTTTAAAAAAACAAAGTTTAATTACACTATCCAACCAGATCAATGTGCTACATGAACGCACTTCCTAAGTCATTGGCTAGACCCAGCTTATCACAATAAATGTTGACTAAGAGTTTAATCCAATTGCTCCTTAACCAACATTTTTTGGAAAAAAAGATTTTCACCAGTGTTAGCTCTGTGGTGCTTGAAAGCTTATACTTCCCTTCCTATGAGATTTTTCTAAACCTCTTATACTTCATTAAAGATAAAAGTTGCTGGAAAATTTATTTTTACTGTTATCTCCTATTTTCTGGTTTCCTAATTGAGTATTTTATGTTCTGGCATCAGCACAAAGAGCATTAAAAGTACTTCATCAATGTAATCTAAATTAATTTTTTCAAGGTTACTAAAAGAAAAGACAAAAGACATTGTTAAAGTGTAAAGTTTATTTTATTTCATTTTAGAGTTGTAGGGTACATGGGAGTATTTCTACATAAGTAAATTGTGTGCAAGTGGGGTTGGGGCTCCCCTAATAGTGGAACTCACGCTCACTGTGTAGTTATGTGTCCCTTATCACTCTTCCTTCCAAGAGCAGTCCTGGGCCTGTGCACTTGATAACTTTGCTGCAACGAGCTGAAACTCCTGCCAACACCTTCATCTCTGAGGGAATGTGGATTGATTCTTTCAGGCTGCTTAGCTGGGCATCCACCAGACTCACAGCTGTTTCTGGGTTGAGAGGAGCCAAAACAATTTCAAGAAGCACATGTCCACGAGTCAACGGCAGATTCTACCGACAGAGAGGTCCGATGGGTATGAAACTAACCAGGACATGCCACCACCTGGGCAGGGGTTTAGATGACAACACCCAGGGCTCCTCTGAGTCAAGGCTGCCCCCACAAGCTGCTGAAAACCAAGGTTTGCAATATGGAGAAACCTGCAAAGTAAAGAAACACCAGCCTGTCTCCTGGGCCACGGCATATCCATCTTCAATCGATGCCCTAGAAGAAGTCTGAGACAGCCCACTGGGGCTTTCATACTGTCCCTGTGGCCTTTTGTGCTGGAACTATGATCTGCATGCATAGGAACTTCTCTGCTTTGAAGATTATTCCTTGTTTTGTATTACTAAATTGCCAGAAACTATTTTTGGTGTGATTCTGAGTCTCATTCTGTTGCCCAGGCTGGAGGGCAGTGACACGCTCATGGGCATTGCAGTCTCGACCTACTGTGCTCAGGCGATCCTTCCACCTCAGTCTTCCAAGTAGCTAGAACTATAGGCATGAACCACCACACCCAGCTGATTTTTAAAAATTATTTACTATAGAGACGAGTTCCTGCCAAGTTGCCCAGATTGGTCTGGAACCCTTGGGCTCAACCAATCCTATCACCTTCATCTGCCAAAGTTCTAGTATTACAGGTGTGAGTCACCTCATCTGTCTAACAGTTTTCAATTAGAAAGACTCCATGTATTGGAAATTCTAAGGAACTCTTCTTTGGGTACTACTCAAATTGTTATGGTTCTTCTGTTGAAATTGTACACAATGATTAAAGCATTTTCCTTAATCTCCACTTGTAGAATAGATGAGTTGATTTAGTTGGGTGAGTCAAGATTGGAAGCCGTAAAGCTGTATAGATACTCCTGACACCAATAGGGAGCAGAGACCTAGCTCATAACTTTTTGTTTTGTTTTGTTAATGATTGGGTCTCACTCTGTTGTCCAGGCTGGTGTGCATTGGCATGACCATGGTTCACTACTGCCTCAATTCCTAGGCACAAGTGATCCTCCCACCTTTGTCTCCCAAAAGGGTGGTATTACAGGTTTAAGCCACTGGGCCCATCCTTAACATTAACAACTACATCTTGTGGGGCACAGTGACTCATGCTTGTAATCTCAGCACTTTCGATGTCTGAGCTGAGAGGATTGCTTGATGCTTATAGGTTAAGACTAGCCTGGGCAACACAGCAAAATCATTTTTATAAAATCAAAAACATTTAGAACAGGCATGGTTGTTCCTGCCAATTATATCAGCATTTTGGGTGGTCAAGGCAGGAGGATTGCTTGAGCTCAGAGTTGAGATCAACCTAGAAACCATGTGAAGAATCTTCTTTACAAAAAAATAAAAA
>NW_007260066.1:0-2200 GCF_000164805.1 Carlito syrichta
GTCTAAAAAACATGTTACAAATCTCCTGTCTTATCCATTACTTGCTCTTAATTAATTCCAATTTATTCCAATAGTCACGCTAATTGATTCCGTGTGTCTTCAGGGATGTCAACACTTTTGTAACAGACCTAATAGGATATATGTTCTTGTGAATGGGAAATAGTTGTGTGAAGTGAATCTCTGAAAAACTACAGAAAACCCAGGGAATGATTACATATATACGAAAAAACCAGTTACTATGTGAAGGCAAACAGCTGGCAAGGAAACATCTAAAAAAGTAAAGAACAGGGGTCCAATTAGCAGTGACAGTAATGATCCAAAATAGATGTTGAGCGCAATTAGGCAGGCATCTAGCAATCTTGGCTACGGAATGTCTTTTCTCCTCAAATTTGCCACATATAATCACTGCCTTTTTATATGATGAGTATTCATTAGAATTTTTAATTCTATTTTTAACTTAATTTTATTTATTCATTATATTTATATATTTTGAGTTGGAGTCTCACTCTGTCACTCAGGCTGGAATACGGTGGCACGCTCATGGCCACCACAGCCTAATCTGCTGGGCTCAGGTGATCCTTCTGTCTCAGCCTTTCAAGCACCACCAGATCTGGCTAATTTTTTTATTTATTATAGAACTTAGGTCTCACCAAGTTGCCCAAGCTGGTCTCGAAACTGTAAGCTCAGGCAATCCTCTCATCTTGGCCTCTCAAAGTGCTGGGATTATAGGCATGAGACACTGTGCCTTGCAAAAACATTCCAGATTTTTTCCACATTAACCTGTTGTATACATACATATATACTCAATTTTCCACTTTTTTTTTTTTTGAGTCAGAGTCTCACTCTGTCACCCAGACTGGAGTGTAGAGGCACACTCACAGCCACTGCAGCCTCGATCTGCTGGGCTCAGGTGATCCTTCTGCCTCAGCATTCCAAGTAGCTGGAACTACAGGCATGTGCCAAAATGTCCAGCTCAATTTTTTATTTACTGTAGAGATGAAGTCTCGCCATATTGCTCAGGCTGGTCTCAAAACTGTGGGTTCAGGCAATCCTCTCGCCTCCGCCTCCCAAAGTGCTGGGATTAGAGGCATGAGCTACCATGCCTAGCTAGAATTTTGAAATAGTGATAACTCCTCAAAAGCTAAGCTCTTGAATTAAAGTGGCTAGTAAAAAGTATGTATTTTAAAATGATCAAATCCCTTATGTGGCAGGGATATATGTTAAAGGTACAAAGAACATATATAGTTCTTGACCTCAGGAATATAATAAAAATAAGAAAATGAGTACTATAACTATTATCTACTCCAACTCAGTGAGAACATAGACATTGTTTGTTTCTGCTGTTAAGAGTGTGGGCAGGAGTCAATATAATGGGGGACTTGTACCCAGGAACACCGACTGTTTGACAGAACTATCCTTCGCATCGAGACTAGGATAGGCTGCCTGTGTCTGAATTCTGACACTACTATTAATAGTGGGGTGACACAGAGCAAGGTCCTTGGTTCTTTCTCATCCCAGTTTTCACATTTGTAAGTTGTGATCATAGTAACACTTACAGAATTATTTTGAAAATAAAATGAAGCCGGGCTCAGTGGCTCAGCCTGTAATCCCATGCCTTTGGGAGGCTGAGATGAGTGGATTGCCTGAGTCTGCGGGTTCTAGACCCGCCTGGGCAACTTGGCGAGACCTCATCTCTAGAATAAATCAAAATGAGCTGGGTGTGGTAGCACGCGCCTGTAGTTCCAGCTACTAGGAAGGCTGAGGCGGAAGGCTCGCTGGAGCCCAGCAGGTCGAGGTCGAGCGGCCACTGCACTCCAGTCTGGGTGACAGAGTGAGACTCCAACTCAAAAAAAAAAAAAGAAAAGAAAATGAATTAACTTATATAAATTACTTGTAGCAATACCAGCTCATAGCAAACACTCAATAGATATTAGTTATCACTATTATCACCCCCCTACTTCATTGTCTAATTTTTTTTGGTAAACCAGCTAATCAGGGTCTGCAGAAACCCAACAAGAGCTGCTTAATGTTGGAGTGAAGCACACTGTATACAAGCATCTAGGCAATCTAGACCAATCAAGTGTACGTTCCTGTATCATGAAAAGGAAATTCTGCTTATTTATTTTCCCCCCTTTTATCTCAGAAAATTTAGATTAGTTGCCTCTGGGGAAAAATGTTTAAAGAAAAGGCATAATTAAAT
>NW_007260066.1:2223-9316 GCF_000164805.1 Carlito syrichta
CGGCTGTGTTTTGATCTTTTTAAAAAAAGACACATTGTGAGGAAGTAAGCTGGAAAAAACTAGAAAGAAAAGGGTACACATATTTTAGGTTTATGAATTCCATGATTAGTAATTTGGGCATTCATCTCCAAGCAATAAGAAGACTAAGTATTTTTGAGTATAACATGAAATAACCTTAGTGAGAAAGATCGAATTTGGATTAAAAAAATAGAAATTAAGTTTAAAGATGATTGCTGTTATAGTGGTGAGAGATGATGAGGCTTGTACCATGGGAAACGGGATGCATTTATTTTATTACTAATAAAAGTTAAATGTATTGGTGTACTTGGACATTATTTTTGATCTTCCAACTTCATCTCATAATATTGCCTCCATACTCTTCTTTCATGGTGAATGCTCCTTACTCATGCAAACCTCATAGATTTATAAGGGCCTGGTAAGATTGGTACAGTACCTTTCTACCACTATCTTTTATCTCGGTTGTAAAGGTCGATGGCACATGACCTGAACAAGGCCAATCATAATGGGACCTTCTCTTTTACTACAGGAACTGGTTTAAGTATGGATCAGACATTTTTCCTGGGATTTTTTTAACTGGAACAACAAGAAAGCTCTTTCTTCCCTGGTCCTGAAGATACAAGGCTATAAACTTCCATCTTCCTGAGACTGGATTCTCCATTGCTAGTTCTCCACATGGAAAAAGCCTGGCTATAATTGAAGAGAATTATTGGAATACACAGTGAAAAGTCTAAGCAGAAGATGAAGAAATTCTAGAAAAAAACTGAATCTATGCATATGATTAGCTATGAGAAATAGAATACACTGCCTTTACTAAAATTTTAATAGCAGGATAACAACTTCTGCTTTTATTTATTTATTTTTAATCAGTCTGTCACTTACAATCACAACAATGCTGACTATGGAATTGTACCAAATAAAAGGATGTTGATTTGTTTAAACCTTGTTATAAGACAAACTGGCCTAAAGCTGTTCTTAAAAAAAACAGTAGTACTGACAGCACTTGAAAATGTAATCATAAAATAACAATTATGATTTTCTTCCTTAAAACGAATAAGTAGAGAAGTTGGAAATATCTACAACAAACCCACAGCTAACATATTAATAAAAGGACACAAATTAGAATCATTTCCCCTGAAAACTGGAACAAGACAAGGTTGCCTACTCTCAATCCTCTTGTTCCATATTGTGTTGGAAGTCCTAGCTCAGGCAATTAGACAAGAGAAGGAAATCATGTGTATCCAAATAGGAAAAGAGGAAGTCAAATTATCCCTCTTTGCTGATGATGTGATACTATACCTTGAAAACCCAAGAGAATCTCTCAAAAACCTACTTGCTCTGATAAAGGACTTTGACAAAGTCTCAGGGTACAAAATAAATGTGCAAAAGACAGTTACATTCCTATACACCAACAACAAGCAGACAGAGATCCAAATAAAAAGCACAATTCAATTCACAATAGCCACATAAAAAATAAAATATCTCAGCATCTTCCTAACCAGAGAAGTGAAAGACCTTTACAATGAGAACTACCAAATACTGCTCATAAATCCAAGAAGACACAAACAAATGGAAAAATATTCCATGCTCATGGACAGGAATAATCAACATTGCTAAGATGTCCATCCTACCAAAGGCAATCTACAGATTCAACGCAATACCCATTGAGTTACTAACATCATTCTTCTCAGACCTGAAAATGACAATACAGAAATTCATATGGGAACATAAACAACCATGAATAGCCAAAATAATCCTTAGCAAAACAAACAAAGCAGGAGGTATCACACTTCCAGACTTCAAACTTTACTATAAGGCTAAATAATCAAAACAACCTGGTATTGGTACAATTGGTACAAGAACAGGCTCATAGACCAATGGAACAGGATAGAGATTCTGGAAGCAAAGCCTCAATTCCTCAACCAACTCATCTTTGACAAAGCCTCCAACAACAACCACTGGGGAGAGGAGAACTTATTCAGTAAACAGTGCTGGGAAAACTGGCTGACCACATGCAGAAGATGGAAACAGGACTTGTACCTATCACCATACACAAAAATTAACTGTAAATGGATCAACGACCTAAATGTAAAACCTCAAACTATAAAAATCTTAGACAACACAGGAGACAACCTTATGGAAATTGGAACAGGGAACCAGTTCCTATTCAGATCCCTAAAGGCCAACTCCTTAAGAAATAAGACAAGTGGGACCTCATCAAACTAACGAGCTTCTGCAAAGCAAAAGAAACCATCAAGAGAGCAGGGAGACAGCCCACAGAATTGGAAAAAATATTGGCCAACTGTTTATCTGACAAAGGACTAACATCTAGGATCTAAAAGAAACTCAAATGCGCCAAAAGGAAAAAAAAAAACCAGCCCCTTTAAAAAGTGGACAAAAGACATGAATAGGCACTTCTCAAAAGAAGATATACCTAACCGTGAAATGTACCCCACATCATTATGATAAAAACTTTTTTCAAAAGACAATTAAACACAAAGAAAAAGCAAATTAGTTGGAAATAGTGCTATAAATAGAAATCAAAGCCCAGAATTAAGCAATGCATAGATTTATCTTGAATGTGTACTTTTTGAAAAAGCAAGTATGAAAGTACTTTCCAATCTTAGGGGAAGCAGTTGCTTCCATTGTATTTTCATATGTGGTTTCTGAAAAATGAAGCATCTCTGCCTTATTCTCACAGGAGTAAAGCAGCAGCCAACTGACTGCCAATAGGCAGCCAACAGACACATGCAAAAGTGCTCAGCCTCACTCATCATCAGAGAAACGCAAACCAAAACCACATTGAGATACCACCTAACAGAATGGCCATTATTAATAAAACAAACAACAGATGCTGGCAAGGATGTGGAGAAAAAGGAATGCTTCTACACTGCTGGTGGGAATGGAAACTAGTACAAACTTTTTGGAAGACAGTGTGGTGATTTCTGAAAGAAATTGACCTTCCATATGACTGAGCGATTCCCCTATTGGGAATATACCCGGAGGAACTCAAATCATTCTACAAAAAAGATACCTGAACACGTATGTTTGTTGCAGCTCTATTCACAATGCCAAAAACATGGAACCAACCGTGTTGCCCATCAAAGCAGAACTGGATAAAAACAATGTGGTACACATACACAATGGAATATTATGCAGCCATAAGGAAGGACAAATATATGGACTTTGTAGCAACTTGGATGGATTTGGAGTCAATCATACCTCAGTGATTTATCACAGAAACAAAGAACAGAGTTCCATATATTCTCACTCATAAATGGACCTTGAACAATTATAATGGTATAAGAAAACTATTGGCAGTAGTTAGAAATTGTCAGATGGGTTGTGACTGGCAGTTGAGGGAAACTGCTAGGGGAGGGAGAGGCATACCTCATCAACAAGGGTACCTGCATGATCAATGTTTGTATACCTGACCCTGAATTGTACCCCACATCTTTTCAATAAAAATTTTTTAAAAAGACGATTAAACACAAATTAAAAACAAATAAGTTGGAAATAGTGCTATAAATAGACATCAAAGCCCAGAATTAAGCAATGCATAGATTTATCTTGAATGTGTACTTTTTGAAAAAGCAAGTATGAAAGTACTTCCCAATACTAGGGGAAGCAGTTGCTTCCATTGTATTTTCATATGTGGTTTCTGAATAATGAAGCATCTCTTCCTTATTCTCACCGAAACAAAGCAGCAAAAAAGAACACTGATATACTATTTACTGTATACCAGCAACTTGCCACCACAGGGCCGTTATGGGTAAACTGCCATGGTGCTGAGTAGCTAGTTAGAATTTTGGGGTTAGGTTGGCTTCCATTTGAAGTAGAACTTGTTTCCTTTCAGAGTAGGAAGCAAATGCTTCATTCTTTAGGACATTCATCTGACACCAATTTGGCATTTTCTTTTTTTTTCTTTTTTTTTTTTTTGAGTTGGAGTCTCACTCTGTCTCCCAGACTGGAGTGTAGTGGCCGCACCCGGCCACCGCAGCCTCGACCTGCTGGGCTCCAGCCAATCCTTCCGCCTCAGCCTTCCAAGTAGCCAGAATTACAGGCACGTGCTACGATGCCCGGCTGATTTTTTGATTTATTGTAGAGATGAGGTCTCACCAAGTTGCCCAGGTGGGTCTCGAACCCGCGGGCTCAGACAATCCACTCACCTTAGCCTCCCAAAGTGGGGAATTACAGGCTGAGGCACCGAGCCTGGCTATATTTGGCATTTTCAATTATTTGTTGTTGTTAAAGGATCTAAAATAAGTACTTAAAATGGTTGCATAGGCACATTTAAAAATATATATATGCATATACAGCATATTTATCCATAGGATATGTTTGTCTGATAATCAATATTTTTTATTAGTGATTTAATAACAAAATTGCCAAATTCAAGATAATATTTTAGTAACATAAAAGATTTATAATTATGATAAACCCCACATTTTATAAAAACTGTATTGATTTATTTTGGGTTTGTAATTCAGTATATTCTGCATATTGAATGAGTTCTTACCACCAGTTTTGGAGGGGATGACTCCACCACTGGTTTTTTTTCACATAGAAGAGGTTCTTCATGGGTCAACCTGTATCCTGGATCACAACTAAATGAAATAGTAGATCCAATGGAGAAATCATATCCCTAGCGATGGCCATGTACAGGAATGCCAGGGCCCAGGCAAGAATATGTGTTCACTGTAACACCTGGGAAACAAAAGGAATACAAAAAAGAATAAGCTTGGTAAGATTCAGATTTGCTGTAAATGAGTCCCATTTCTTCAAACAATTGTGAGCAAAAATTTTTAAAAATAAATGTACTCATAGATTCATTTAAAAAAAACAATAATTTATTTAACAGATTTGTTTTGCCATTTCCTACCACTAAGGATCAAATTCAGGTTATTTAATTATATAAGAAACTGATGATGATTATTAATAAAATTTTGCACTGTCATAAATTTTGTATGTATGCATATTATATACAAATATGTATATATAATAATAATTATAACAGTAATTAACATTTCTTGAACTTATAGTCTAGGAACAGTTCTAAATATTATATAAAAGTTTCCTCATTTAATCACAAAAATAATAAAAAGAAGAGTAGAGGCAATTTGCAGTATCTGAAAATATGAATGGAAGAGACTTTCTAAGTAGAACAAAACAGTGCAACTTCTCTTATGTCTATCTGTTCATCTTTTTAAAAGTTTGTAATACACTTTGGTATCTCATGATGATACTCTTCCTTGCAATTTACAATCCCTATCAGAATCATACCATGACAATGTTTTTCCTTTAATAAGACATAGTTTCTCAACCTTAGCACTGCTGAAATTTTGTATTGGATAATTATTTGGCGTGGGTTGTCCTGTGCATTGAAGTATGTTTACATACATCCCTGGTCTCTGATTGCTGCATGACAATCATGACAATCAAAATGTTTACAGACATTGCCACATGTTTCCTGGGGTGTAAAAATGCCCTCAGTTGAGATCCATTGGCATAAGCCATAACAAATAAGTATCTTATTTTACAAAAATGGGAGATTCATTCAATGAATAAATTCTGTTTTTATATATTCAAAAATAGTGGTTAGTATTTTCAAAATTGTATAATTATATTAAATCACATTCACATGAGAAAGTATTCATTTATATTAGTTACTCAGTTTTAAATGAAGCTAAACAAAATAGTACAAAATAGAAGTTTAAAGAAGTAAATTGTATGTTTTGAGTATATTTATCAAGCATTTCATTTCATTTAAATGTTTCTAATGAAAACTAAAATATAACAGAGACAATTTTATTTTCAACACAATCAATTTTATTTATTAGTTTCCTTTTTTCAGTGTTACCATTATTTTTCCAGACACACTTAGCTTTAAAACCCTTATTCATCTTTGACTCTTTCTTACTTTCTTCTCCAAAAAATCTGAAATCTACCCTCATAGAAAATCATAATGCCATTTATTACTTCCCTTACCCTGCCCAAGACCTTTACCACTTTGTCTATCAAATAAATAATAACGTTTGATGTATCTTTCAATATCTTTCATCGCCAATCTCTTCTATATAAAAATGTAGGCATACCATACCTAGAACATGTTAATTCATTGCTTTACTACCCTACTGTTAATGACACCATGTTCAAAGTCAAGATTGAAATTGATATTCAAGATTCCCAAATTAGACTCTAATGCTCTTAATTTTCATTATCTCCAAATAGTTATTTTATATATCAATCAGGTAAGTCTCCTCACTAAATTTATAATTTCTTTCTCTTCTGGAGATACCTTCAGTTGTTCCCTAATGTACACAGTCTTCTCAATCTGTAACAGAAAAGTTTAGATTCCTTCTCCTTCAAGTCTTAATCTTCCTGAAGTGTTCTGAGCCACATATAAATTTCATTTATCTAAGAATCTTATGTCCCAGTAAAAATCTTATAAAATCAGAAAAGTAGTAGTTAAAGAGATTATATACAATAAAAATTATGGAAAATTTTAACTATTCAGAAGTTATTTTAATGGTTTTAGATTAGTGGGCAGTGGATATACAAGATTAATTTAATTTGTCCTTCTTGGCTTTCCAACTGATGAAGTAAAAGAATGCATTTCTTGTATGTGTTTCACTGTGCTGAATGGATCTAAAGGTCACAAAAGAAAACTTAAGAAATATTTCATAGTCATTCAACAAGTAAATAGTTGGAAGCATAACTCAAGGCAATAAAAATGTTGCAAAATTGAGAAAACAAGAAACATCATGATATCTATGAGTATGATTTATTAATAAATAGTTATTATTAAAAATTACTGTATAATTGGTAATTAAGTACTTTTAGAAGATTCTTAAATTTTGGCAATGTATATAATTTTTAGTATGTAATTAAAATTCATGTTTGCATTTTCTCAAATGGCATTAACATTTTCCCATTTTGCTTATCGTTTCATAGAATTTGTTTTTATTTTTTTTAAGTAGGAGCCAGACTCTGTGGCTCAGTCTGTAATCCCAGCACTTTGATTTTGGGAGGCCAAAGCAAGTGGATTGCCTGAGACTGGGTTGAGTCCAGATGG
>NW_007260067.1:0-1935 GCF_000164805.1 Carlito syrichta
CATCTTGATGATGGCTAAAGAAGCATCAGGGATTCGAGGCATGAATGTGGGTAATAGCAATTCTCATATACAGGAAACTACAAGGCCTCTTGCTAAGAAAAAAGAAAAATTCTATTTTCCATGCTTCCTCTATCAAAAAAGCTACATGGCGTCTTACTACGTGCTAAACAAGAATCAGGAATTCGAAACAGGAATCTAGGGAAAGAGAGTCCTCTCATACAGGACACTACACGGCCTCCAACTACGTACGAATAAAGAATCATTTTTGTATGCGTCCTCAATTCAAAAAATTCCAGGGTGTCTGCTATGGGACAAACAAGAAACAGAGCTTCGAGCTCCCAAATGTTTCATGGCAATTTAGAATGTGGAAATAATGAATCGATCATTTGAGGACTTCAGCACAATTCTGTCCTCTTAAATGTTGTAAATGGGTATTGGGCACTCCAAGTCCGTTAGGTTTCTAGGAACAACTAAGGCCAGATTCCAGGACAAAGGAATCTTCTTGCCATATTTGGATGTAACTCTCATCTTAAGGAGAACCCTGTAATCCTTCCCTTCCTTGTCTCTTTTTATTTTGAGAAGAGACAAGGGTTTTCCACTTGCAGTCCTCATATACAGAATCTACATGATCTCTAGCTAAGGAAAAATAAGAAACATGTTTTACACGGTTCCTCCATCAGATTATCTACATGACATCTTGATAATGGCAAAACAAGAATCAGGGTTTCTAAACAGGATTCTGGGGAAAGGGAGTCCTCATATACGGGACATTACACGGCCCCTCGCTAAGGAAGAATAAGGAATCTGTGATACACTAGTCAACAATCCGAAAAATTCTCAGGTTGTCTTGCTGCGGTATAAACAAGAATCAAGACTTCGTGTTCGTCTCATGTTTCAGAGATATTTGATTTGTGGGTATTATGAATCAGTCATTTCTGGACTCCAGCAACATTCTGGAACTCTTGAGAGTTGTAATCTGGTATCTGGTTGTACAAGTCCCTTAGATTCCTTGCTACAATGAAGGCCAGATTTCCGGAATAAAAGTATCATTTTGCCGAATTTGGATGTAACTTTGTTCTTAAGATGAACTTGGTAATCCTTAAATTTCCGTTTGTACTTTATTTGGAGAGGGGTCGAGGGTTTTGCAGTTGGCAAATATTTAGTAAGAATTATTAAAATGTAACCAAGAATTATGGAATCCACGTCCTTAGGAAACATCAGGCCATCTGCATTTTTTGTAAGACTTTTGGTATCCACATTGACAGGGAAAATCAGGGAATCTTGTTGAGAACGGAAAGGGAACCCGGTGCTTGGAGTTCTCAATCGCCTAAATCTATAAGTTCTCTTGATAAGGTTTAAACAGCAATCTGGGCATCTCTGTCGCCAAATTTTTAGTGTGTCTTTTGAAAAGGGACCAGGAATCTTTGGTTCCAATTCCTAAAGAACTTTATGGGAGTCTTTCTCTTCATATCCAAGCAACAGGAATTCTAGGTCACCAGGAATTATCTTTGCGTCTTCTTGAGACTGAAGCATGAATTTCAATAATGGAAGTTCTCATATACAGAACACTACACTACCTGTTGCTATGCAAGAATAAGGAATCTTGCTTAAACGAGTCCTCCATCCCAAAAGCCATCAGAGCCTCTTGCTGAGAGGTAACCAACATTTAGGTTTTGGGAGTAGGAAACTGGATAATGGCAGTCCTCATATACAGGAAACTGCATTGTCTATTGCTAAAGGCGAATAAGGAATCATGTTTTCACGTGTCCACCATACCAAAAAACTTCAGGGTGTCTTGCTTAGGACTAAACACAAATTTGGGTTTTGATGCATAACGTAGGAAATTAAATCCTCATATACAGGCAACTAGACTGACGTTTCCTAAGAAAGAATAAGGAATCTGGGTGACATGTTTTCTTAATCCCCTAAAAGTAC
>NW_007260067.1:2247-3696 GCF_000164805.1 Carlito syrichta
TTTTCCACGGTTCATCTATCAAAAAATCTACAAGGCGTCTTATTAAGTGCTAAACAAGAACCAGGGTTTCGAAACAGGAATCTAGGGAAAGAGAGTCCACATATACAGGACTCTACAAGGCCTCCAACTAAGTACGAATAAAGAATCTGTGCTTTACATTTACCCAATCCAAAAAATTCTCAAGGTGTCTGCTATGGGACAATCATGAAACAAAGCTTCGAGCTCCCCAATTGTTTTGGAGCAATTTAGCATACGGATATTATGAATCGGTCATTTCAGGACTCCAGCAACATTCTGGAACTCTAAAAAGTTGTAAACGGTTATTGGGCACTCTATGTCCGTTAGGTACCTCAGAACAACTATGGCCAGATTGCAGGAAAAAAAGAATCTTCTTTCCATATTTGGATATAACTCTGGTCTTAACGTGAAATCTGTAATCCTTCCCCTTCCGTGTCTCTTTTCATTTTGAGACGGGACAAGGGTTTTGCACTTGCAAAATGTTTACTCCGTACTTTTAATGGTAACCAGGAATTATGGAATTCAGGAGAGGAGGAAACTTCTGGGTATCTGTCTTTTGATATACTGAATTTGCAATCCAAATCGACAGGAAAAATCAGGGCATCTTACTGAGAATTAAAAGGCAAACCGGTTCTAGGAGTTCTCATTTCCGGAATCTACAGGGCCTTTGATAAGGTTTACAGCAATCTGGGCTTCTGGGTCCCTACATTTTCGAGCTACTTGCTCCGTGGATACACTAAATCTGTCATTACAGATCCTCAGGATCTTTCTGGTCCTCTTGTTAGGTGTAATCAAGGATTTGGTCCTAGAATTCCTTTGGTTTCCTGGGACCATCTACGACCAAAATTATATTCCCCTGAATCACAAGGTATATTGGTACAAAATTCCTCGATTCAGGTGTAACTCAAAGTACAGAAAATTCTTGTGGGTGGGCCGGTAGGATTGGGGTTTGGGTTTGGAATATTCCACATTTTTGGGAGGTCTTGTGAAGGCAAAACAGGAATCTGGGGTCCAGTTCCTAAAGAACCTTATGGACGTCTATCTCTTGCTATCCAAAAAACTGGAATTCTCTGTCTACACGAATTGTCTTGTCATCCTGCAGAGTGAAGCAGGAAGCTGGGTAATGGAGGTCGTCATATAAAAGAAACTACACGTCATATTCCTTAGGAAGTATAAGCAATCTTCCTTTTATGAGTCCTAAGTCCCAAAACTACAGGACGTCTTCCCAAGTGGTAACCATGAATCAGATTTTTGAAGTAGGAATCTGGGTAATGGGAGTCCTCACATACAGGAAACTTCACTGCCTGTTGTTAAGTAAGAATACGGAATCTGCATTACTCGGGTCCTCAATCCCAAAGAGCTTAAACGTCATCTTGCTATGGGCTAAACACGAATCATGGTGGTTTCAAGCATTTATCTGGAAAATGGAAT
>NW_007260067.1:3846-4933 GCF_000164805.1 Carlito syrichta
CAAACAAGAATCAGGGTTTCCAAACAGGATTCTGGGGAAAGAGAGTCCTCATATACAGGACATTACACGGCCCCTCGGTAAAGAAGAATAAGAAATCTGTGATAAAATAGTCCACAATCTGAAAAATCCTCAGGGCTTCGTGCTGGGGTATAAACAAGAATCAAGGCTCGATCTCGTCTCATGTTTCAGAGATATTTGGCTTCTGGGTATTATGAATCAGTCATTTCAGGACTCCAGCAACATTCTGGTCCTCCTGAGAGTTGTAATCGTGTATCTGGTAGTACAAATCCCTTATGTTCCTCGGGACAATTAAGGCCACATTCCCGAAAAATGTATCATTTTACCGTATTTAGATGTAACTTTGGTCTTAAGATGAACTTCGTAATCTTTAAATTCCCGTTTGGAATTTATTTGTAGAGGAGGAGAGGGTTTTGCAGTTGCCAAATATTTAGTACGGATAATTAAAATGTAACCAGGATCCATGATTTCCACGTCCTTGGAAAATCTAGGTATCTGCATTTTTGTACACAGTGTTTTGGAATTCACATGGACAGGGAAATAAAGGCCATCTTGCTGAGAACAGAAAGGGAATCCGGCTCTTGGTGTTTTCAATTGCCTAAATCTACAAAGTCTCTTGATAAGGTTTAATCAGCAATCTGGGCTTCTATGTCGCCATATTTTCAGTGTGTCTTTTGAAAAGGGACCAGGAATCTTGAGTTCCAATTCCTAAAGTGCTTTATGGGAGTCTTTATCTTGATATCCAAGCAACTGGAATTCTAGGTCACCAGGAAATATCTTGGCCTCTTGCTGAGAATGTAGCAGGAATTTCAGTAATTGGAGTCCTCATATACAGAACACTACACTACCTGTTGCTATGGAAGAATAAGGAATCTTGGTTACACGAGGCCCCCAACTCCAAAAAGCTACTGACGATCTTGCTAAGAGATAGCCACCATTCAAGTTTTGGGAGTAGGTATCTGGATAATGGGAGTCCTCATATACAGGAAACTGCACTGTCTATTGCTAAAGGAGAATAAGGAATCTGGTTTACATGTGACCTCCATCCCAATATAACTTCAGGGTTTCT
>NW_007260068.1:0-893 GCF_000164805.1 Carlito syrichta
TAGTATGGAAATTTTGTCAGAAGAATCATCAGAATATGTTGAAGGACTGTGTGGGGGGGGGAGAACAGAAAACAGAAGGTTTCCTGTTTCATAATTTGATCGACTGAGTACATAATTATGTCGAATTTTATGTGAGAAAGGAGTATCTTTCTTTTTTGCTTAGCACATAACATTTAGAAACCATGTTTAAGAGACAGAATCAATAATACAGTATGCTACTGGATGTAGAAAGCACAGGTTTTGATGCAAGGTGAAAGTTGAAACTTACTATTTTGATAATCTTGAACAATTTACTCAAATTCTATAAGCATTACATTCCTTGACTGAAATCAATACACTTCTTTTATAAATCTGTTTAACAAGTTACGTGAGAAATGTATGAAATGTATACATGCTATGTATCTAATTAATTGCAAATCAGAAATTTTACAAAATAATTAACTTAAATATTTTATCTTTTTATTTACATCTTCTGAAACACTATTTCAAGTCAGTATTTATAAATGACATTGTCCTGAGCAAACACTGTGTAATTCACAGATGTTGTAAGTAATTTTAAAAATAGATCTCAGAACAATTTTCCCCCTTTTTCTCAGAATGTTATCATAACATTTTGTTGAGAAACATGAGTAAATTCAAGAGGTACCTAACCCAAGGTCAGTGAGAGTGAAGAGTAAGTAAAGTGTGGTGGCTGAATTTATATGACAGGAGAAAAGAAAGATCTCAGAATTTAAGTTAAGTAATTGAAGGATTGATTTCTTTGGTTGGTCATTTTTTGTTAGCTTAGCTTTTGATGGAAACAGAGGTTTGTAAGAAAGCGTCTTTGGGACAGTTTGAAGATCAAGGGCTTAGCTCTGGGCATAGTGGCAATGAGCATCTATGTGAAAATATTA
>NW_007260068.1:1727-11553 GCF_000164805.1 Carlito syrichta
ACTTCACAAAGTTATCATTTTCCCCCTGAGGAATGGAAAGAGGTCATTAACCTATGTCCCATAACCACTTAGAATAAAAAATTCAGTCTATTACCAGATTTTTAAAAATCTGATGTGCCATACAGCAAATCTAGCACAGTTCTTTGGCAGGAAAAAGTTGTTTGATAAATATTTGCTGAGTAAATTGACTGAATAAATGAGTGAATTTCAGATAGCTACATAAAATGAGCCACCAATCACAGTTTCTGTACCTTGGTTTTCCAAACTCCAATAAGCATTATGTGTATTTTATTTCAGCAACCTTTACCCATGATAGATTTGTAACTTGTAAAAATATAGAATTTGCATAAAATATAAAAATTGTATAGCAGTTAATTTAAAAATAAAAAGTAACTGAATCTTATGGTAAAGAAATTAAATAATTGTACTTACACAATAATTTTATTTACAATACAATAAATAAAAATAGCTATACTGGCAATTTTAAAATGAGACTTCTATTTTTATAATCTATGTTTATTAGTGTAAAGCATTGCATTCAAAGTTTCATTATGAATACAAGTCATTTAATTTTCTGTGTTCTGTAAGGAAAATCTATGCTATTTAAGTTTTAAAAACGTATTTAAATGTCATGCATATGTTTGCTAATACTCATGTTAATATAATTGATTTAGTAAATGTTACTTGCATTATCATTATAACACTATATCATAGATTATACTGCCTACACTGATCTATTAAATGTGTAGATGAGCAGATATTATAATATTGTGAAGCATGTTAACCACCAATTCTCTACCCTACCCAGTTACCACATAGCATTTTTCTTATAAATTTATTGTAGACTATGTCTTGGATAATTCAATAATAAAAATATGAAATTAAACATTCTTACTGCTGATGTATGAAGTATGAATTTTGACTGTTACAGCGTGCCGAGTATTTCATAGCAGGGTGTCTAGATCACATGTGTTTGAAACCCTGTCCTTCAACATACTTGTGAGGTCATTTTGTTTTACTTAACATCTCTGAGTAATTTTGGTAAATTTCCATATCTCAAATGAGGATAGTAATTTCAATCTCATGAGCTATTGAAAGGATATAAAGATACAGAGTAAGCATATAATAAAAAAGATTTAGTCAGGGTTCGATTATTGGCAGCTATTTTTATTACAGTATAACACCATGAACAAACTTAATGTATGTTGAATATATGAATGCTAAGACCTATATTACATGCCAACTTCAATTAATTCCATTTTTCAGAGGAAGAAATTGAAATTCAAAAAAAATTGCACAACTTTTCAGTGGCTATATTAAGTAGTACTCTGTGAAGTAAAGTTTATAAATTCAAGCTTGTTCCTAATGTGAATAAGGAGGGTAGAGCTCACAAGAGGATTCTTGGGTTTTACACATTAATTTCACAGAACAAGCTGTGAAATTATTCACCACGATGGATACAAATGTGTATGTTTCGTTAGTGTGACTTCTTTCAAGCCTGCAGGAGGTCTCTGCTGGTGTGCTGAGTCCCCAGAAACTGGAAACAAAACGCAGGGGAGGGGGGCCCCCCTGCACCGCCACTGCAGACAGGAAACCGGAATCCACACACTGCGGACTGCAGAGCCGGGTTTCCTGGCGCCGCTGCGGACCGCGGAAACGGGCCCTTCCGTGCTGATGACCAGCTCAGATCTGGGGCCCCGACGCAGCCGACAACCGTGGAGCCGGCACCGCACCACTGCCTACTGCCAAGCCAGGACCCCGACCCTGTGCCTTCCCAGACGGAAGAGCTGGGGCCCCCACGTAGCTGACGGTCAGGTCCCATGAGCCTAGGACTGCAGAGTCAGGTACCCAGCACAGCTGACGACCGCGAATCCAGGTTCCCCAAGTCTCCGCAGCGGAGCTGGTGCCCACGTGAAGATGACGGCGGAGGACCTCGGAACCGGGTGCTTCCCACCACCCACGACCGCGGAGCCAGCCTCCGGGGCCGAGGACCACATAGTCGCGGCCCCAGCGACTCCGACGGTCAGGAAGCCACGACCCCTGTGTCTCCGCCGACAGAGGAGTTGGAGCCCACGCGCAGATGACGGCCGCAGACCGCGGAGCTGGGTGTTGTCCACCACCGCGGACCTCAGAGCCTGACTCCCCGCACTGCCGCGGTCCACGGAACTGGGACCCCCTCGCTGACGACCACTAAGCCAGGTCCCCAGCGCAGTCCACCCCTGGGAACCCTGGCGCCCCGCGCCGCCACCCACCGTGGAACCGGCCTCCGCCGCGCCGATGACTTCGGAACCTGGATTCCAGTGCTGCCTGGGAAAGCAGACCCGGGGCCCTCGAGCCTCCGACGACCCAGGTTTCCCGCAGGCTGGCTCTTTGCTCCGCCGCACACCAAGGAGGTGGGACCCTAGTGATAACGCCAACCACGAAGCCAGACCCCCGAGCCTCTGCGGACCGAGGAGCTGGAGCCCACGCATAGATGACGGGCGCCGGCCATAGAACCGGCTGTTCTCCACCGCCGCGGGCCGCAGAGCGGGGCCCTTGCGCCAACGACCGCATAACCGGGGCCCCAGCGCAGCTGACCATTGCGGAGCCTGTCCCCCCACCTCCGCAGACAGAGGAGCTGGTGCCCCCGTGGAGCTGATGACCGCAGAGTCATGGCCCCAGTGCGATCGTGGACTGCTGAGCTGGTCCCCGGTGCCGAGGCCGACCGGGAGCTGGCCCCCCATGCCGAAGACCGCTGAGCCAGGTTACCAGCCCAGCCGATGATCAGGGAGCCGGGCCCTGGCCTCACTGCAGACCCTGCAGTGTTGGTGCCCTGAGAGCCCAGAAGGGAACGTCAGCGAGGCCAATCCTGGACATTGACCCTACTCGGTGAGTTTGGAAGCTCTCATTTTCTTGAGTTATCTCACCTGTTTTTTTGGTATTTCCTAAAAGTGAAATTGCTGGAATCTGTGGTAGGTTATGCATTATTGCTTAGAAAGAGCTATAGGTTTTTCCATAGGAGATTCATTTTTTCCATTTCATTATTTCTTTTTTTATAACGTTATATAGTGAATGTGCAGTGAAATCTCATTATTGATTTGTATTGTTTTGTTTTGTTCTTATCCCTGTAATGAGAGCAGAAACAGGAAACCTAGACAGAGTTTTAAGTGTACATACTGGAAAGTTAACTATAAACACTGTTGTACAGCAGGACTCTAGAATTTATCTATCTTGAATAAATGAGGTGTTGTTCATTGTTGTTTTGATTCACACTCCCCTAATGCTTAATGATGATGTGCATGTTTCCATTATTAATCATTTGCATTTCTTCTTGGAAGTCTTGTCTATTCAAGGTTAATTTCCTATTTTTGAATGAGTTTTTTATTGTGTGTTGTTTGTTGGCATTTACACACTGTATCATGTCTGTTGATTACTTAGAAGTATGATGTCAAGTTTTTTCTCACATTTTGAGTTGCTAATTTTCTCTGTTGGAAATGTTCTTTGATATACAAAATTTTTTAATTTCAATGAAGTCTGTTGTTTTTTTCTGCCTGTTTTTTGTTGTGTACAAGAAGTAATTGACAAATTCGCTGTCATGAAGCTTTCCTTCTATGTACTCATCTAAGGGTCTTTATAGTTTCAACTCTTACCTTTTAAGTATTTTATTTGTTTTAAGTTAAAAATTTTATGGTACAAGGGTTCAAATTTATTCTGTTGCGTGAGAGCATCCAATTTTCTGAGAACTATCTGAAAAGACTGCTCTATTCCAACTGAATAGATTTGGCAGTATATTTGCATGCTGATTCTTAGGTGGTTCATTCTGTTCTATGAATGTGTATATCTGTTTTTATACCAGTACCCCACTGTTATGGTTATAAGAACTTTGTGCAAAGTTTGAAGGCAGAAAATGTGAAACCTTAAACTTCGTTGAATTTCAAGATTGTTTTGGCTATTTTGGGTCTCATGAAATTCTACATGAATTTTAGGAAGGGTTATCTATTTCTACAGAAAAAGGGGAATTGGATTCTGATAGAGATTTCATTGTATTTGTTATGCTTTGGGTAGTATTGACATCTTAAAATATGGTAACTAGTGAACATAATATTTATTTTTCATTTACTTATATCCTCTTAAATTTGTCAGGAATATTTTGTAGTTGCTAGTGAGCTATTTTGTCTGGTTAAGTTTTTATGCTCTTTTATTGTTTTGGGTGCTATTGTAAATGAATTTTTTTCTTAGTGGTTGCTTCAGGTTGCTGCTTGAAAGTATAGAATTGCATGTGACTTTTGTATGTTGAATTTGTATTCTGCAACATTGCTGAATTTATTAATTCTGAAAGCAGTGTGTGTGTGTGTGTGTGTGTGTGTGTGTGTGTTTGAACATTTTAGAGTTATCTATATGTAACGTGGTACTTCTGTGAAGAGTTAAGTTTTTTTCTCTCATGTTAGGATACCTTTAACATTTATTTTTTGCTTAATTGCTCTGTCCAGAATTCTTAACACTGTCTTGAAGTGGTGAGAGAATACATCCTTGTCTTGTTATCGATCTTTTGGGAAAAGCTTAAACGTTCCATCACTGAGTGTCATGTTATCTTTATTTTTCATATATGCCCTTTATTATGTGAAGAAGTTTTCCTCTGTTAGTTATCTTGTGTTTTATCATGAATTGGTGTGAACTTTTGTCAAATCATTTTTCAATGTCAAGAAGATAATATATTTCTACTTTTATACCATTAATGTGGTATGTTACTTTGATTTTTATGATACATTTATTTTCGTAAATTGTGCTATACAGGCATTCCAGAAAGAAATTCCACTTGGTGGTGAGAAAGCAAATGAGTATGTTCTCATATATGTCAAGCAAATTTTAAGTTATGTGAAGCTTTATGAACTGTTACAAGCAAATAAATCTATAAATCTATGAAACGTAACAGTAGAAACTTAATAAATCAAAAACTTGATTTTAATAAGATACTAAGCATGAAATAAAATAACAGTAATAATAGTTGCTGATCATCATGTTTATAGCTGCATGGATATATATACTACATTTATGTTCTTAAGTTTACTAAATATTTCATATATATTGACTCAGAGCCTGACTCCCCGCGCCACCGTCGTCCACGGAACCAGGTACCCCTCGCTGACGACCGCTAAGCCAGGTCCCCAGCGCAGTCGACCACCAGGAATCCTGACTCCCCGTGCCGCCACCGCCCATCGTGGAGCCGGCCTTCCTTGCGCCGTTGACCGCGGAGCCTGGGTTCCAGTGCTGCCTTGGATAGCAGACCTGGGGTCCTCGAGCCACCGCCGACCCGGGTTTCCCACACCGTGGCGGGACACAGGTTGGCTCTTTGCTCTGCAAGCAAGTAGCCGGGACCCCAGCGCCAATGCCAAACAGGAAGCTAGCCCCCCGAGCCTCTGCGGACGGAGGAGCTGGAGCCTGCGCGTAGGTGACGGCTGCGAACCGCAGAGTCTGGCTACCCGCTTTGCCGCTGACCCTGGAGCCGGGCCCTCGCGCCAACGACCGCATAACCGGGGCCCCAGCGCAGCTGACCACTGCGGAGCCCGCCCGTCCCCCACCTCCACAGACAGAGGAGCTGGTGCCCCCGTGGAGCTGATGACCGCAGAGTCATGGCCCCAGTGCGATCGTGGACTGCTGAGCTGGTCCCCGGTGCCGAGGCCGACCGGGAGCTGGCCCCCCATGCCGAAGACCGCTGAGCCAGGTTACCAGCTCAGCCGATGATCAGGGAGCCGGGCCCTGGCCTCACTGCAGACCCTGCAGTGTTGGTGCCCTGAGAGCCCAGAAGGGAACGTCAGTGAGGCCAATTCTGGACATTGACCCTACTCGGTGAGTTTGGAAGTTCTCATTTTCTTGAATTATCTCGCCTGTTTTTTGTTTGTTTGTTTGTTTTTGGTATTTGCTACAATCGAAATTGCTGGATTCTATGGTATGTTAGGCATAATTGTTTAGAAAAGAGCTATAGGTTTTTCTGTAAAAGATTCACCATTTTATTTATTTATTTAATTTTTTATTGTACTTTATTTTTTTTGAGTTGGAGTCTCACTCTGCCACCCAGACTGGAGTGCAATGGTACGCTCCCGGCCACCGCAGCCTCGACCTGCTGGGCTCCAGCGATCCTTCCGCCTTAGCCTTCCAAGTAGCTGGAACTACAGGCGCACGCTACCACGCCTGGCTAATTTTTGATTTATTGTAGAGCTGAGGTCTCACTAAGTTGCCCAGGTGGTTCTCGAACCCGCGGGCTCAGACAACCCACTCACCTCAGCCTCCCAAAGCGTGGGATTACAGGCTGAGCCACCGAGCCCAGCCAAGATTCACTATTTTACATGATCAGTAATTGTTAGTGGATCAAATTCCTTCACGTCTCCCTTACCATTTTCTCTTTTCCATCTTATTCTTTTTTCATAATGGTTATATAGTGGGTGTGTAGTGGAATCTCATTATTTCTTATTTGTATTGTTTTCATTTGTTCTTATTCCTGTAATGAGAGCAAAAACAGGAAACCTAGACAGAGTTTTAAGTGTACATACAGGAAAGTTAACAGTAAACACTGTGTTGTACAGCAGGTGTTAGGATTTATTCATCTTGAATAAATGGGGTGTTATTCATTGTTGTTTTGATTCACACTTCTCTAATGCTTAGTGATGATGTGCATGTTTCCATGTATTTACTGACTGTGTGCATTTCTTTTTGGAAGTCACGTCTATTCAAGGTTAATTTCCCATTTTTGAATGAGTTTTTGTATCGTTTGTTGTTAATTTGTTGGTGGTTTAAACACTGTATCATGTCTGTTGATCACTTACAAGTATTATCTCAACATTTTCTTCTAATATTTTGAGTTTCTAATTTTCTACATTGGGAATGTTCTTTGATATGCAAGTTTTTAATTTTGATGAAGTCTGCTGTATTTTTTTTGCCAGTTTTTTGGTTTGTACAAGAAATAATTGACATTCACTGTCATGAAGTTTTCCTTCTATGTATTCATCTAAGGGTGTTTATAGTTTCAACTCTTACCTTTAAATATTTTATCCATTTTAAATTAAAAGTTTTATGGTGTGAGACAAGGGTTCAAATTTATTCTCTTGCGTGAGAACATCAAATTTTCTGAGAACTGTCTGTAAAAAGACTGAATGAATTTGCCAATATATTTGTATGCTGATTCTTAGGTGGTTCTGTTCCATGAATGTGTATGTCTGTTTTTATACCAGTACCCCACTGTATGGTTATCAGAATTTTGTGCAAAGTTTGAAGGCTGAAAATGTGAAACCTTAAACTTTGTTCATTTTCAAGATTGTTTTGGCTATTTGGGATCTTATGCAATTCGACATGAACTTTAGAAAGCTTTTTTTCCCCTACCGAAAAAAGGACATTTGGATTCTGATAGAGATTTTGTTGTATTTGTAATACTTTGGGTAGTTTTGACATCTTAAAATATGGTTTTTAACTTGTGAACATAAAACTTTTTCATTTACTTATATCCTTTTAAAATTCTGTCAGCAATATTTGGTTGTCAGTGAACTATTCTTTGGTTAAGTTTTTATACTATTTTATTGTTTTGGTTGCTATTGTAAATGAATTGAAAGTATAGAATTGCACGTAGTTTTTGTATGTTGAATTTGTATCTTGCAACATTGCTGAATTTATTAATTCTGAAGGCAATGTGTGTGTGTGTGTGTGTGTGTGTGTGTGTGTGTGCACGCATGCGTGTGTGTGTACCTTTTAGAGTTAGCTATATATAACGTGGTACTTCTGTGAAGAGAGTTAACTTTATTTCTTTCTTTCTCATGTTAGGATATCTTTAACATTTATTTTTTTCTTAATTGTTCTGTCCAGAATTCTTTACACTATCTTGATTAAAAGTGGTGAGAGAATACATCCTTGTCTTTTTCTTGGTCTTTTGGGAAAAGCTTAAAGTTTCATCACTGAGTGTCATGTTATCTTTGTGTTTTCATATATGGCCTTCATTATGTGAAGACGTTTTATTCTATTCTTAGTTATCTTGTAGTGTTTTATCGTGAGTTGGTGTGAACTTTTGTCAGATAATTTTTCTACATCAAGAAGATAATATATTTCTACTTTTATACTATTATTGTGGTATGTTACTTTGATTTTTATTATACATTTATTTTTGTAAGTTGTGTTATACAAGCATTCCAGAAACAAATTCCACTTGGCAGGATGAGAAAACAAATGTGTATTTTCTCATATACGTCAATCAAATTTTAAGTCATGTGAAGCTCTATGAACTGATACAAGCAAATAAAGCTATGAAATGTGACAGTAGAAACTCAACAACTTATTATACTGAATAAATCAAACCCTTCATATTAATAATATACTAAGCATGAAATACAAATAAGAGTAATAATAATTGTTGATGATAATATTTATAGCTGCATGCACTTATATAATACATTTATATTCTGAACTTTAGTAAATATTTTATATATAATGACCTATTTTTATGCTCACTATAATTTTGTTATGTAGAATTTTTATTTTTCTTTTGAAAAGTTACTTGGGGAGACAAGAACTGTTTTGCTATATATGCACAGTGATAAAGTCTGAACTTAATGGTGCACCCATCACTCCAATAGTGTATCTTGTACCCAATAGGTAGTATTTCATTCTTTACTCCCCTACAACTCTTCCACCTTTTGCAAACTACAATGTCTATTCCACTCTGTATGACCATGTGCACCTGTTCTTCAGCGCCCATCAATAGGTGAGAACATGTGGTATTTGATTTTCTATTTCTGAGTTTTTTAACTTGTGTTATTGCCTTTAGTTCTATCCATGTTGCTGCAAAATTGTATTTGTTTTACACCTCGGTAGTATTCCATAGTGTGAGTATACATCACATTTTTGTTATACAATCTCCCATTAATGGATATTAACTTCGGTTTCATATATTTGCTGTTGTGAACAGTGCTGCAATAAACATGTGTGTAGGTGATTTTTGTTTTTGTTTCACAAAACAATTTATTTTTCTTTAGATAGATATACCCAGTAGTGGGACTAGTGAATTAAATGGTAGTTCTATTTTTAGTGCTTTGAAAAATTTCCATACTGTTTTCCCCAGAGTTTGTACTAATTTACATTACCACTAACAGTGTACAAGCATTCCCTTTTCCCCACATCCTTGTTAACATGTGTAGTTTTTAGACGTTTTAAAAAATACTGGCCATTCTTACTTATGTAAGATGGTTTCGCCTTGTGAATTTATTTTGCACTTCTCTGATTACTTACATTGAGTGTTTTTTCATGATCCTTGTCAACAAACGATCAGAATTCCTATTATTTAGATAAAGACCATGTGATAAGTGCAGACACCATGGATCCAGCATCTATGCTGCTAACTACCACACCATAATTTCAGATCCACCCTGCAATATAGGAAACTTTTCATTATATATGAGGTGGGTTATATAATATTAAGGTTTATGATTGGACCAGATAATCTAAGCCCAGTAGGCCCAATTTTCCAATGCCCCTTCACTTCTGTCTATGGCCGCCTACAATGGCAGTATTTGAGTAGGTGCAAATAAAACTGTGGCTCATAAAGCTCAAAATATTTCCTTCCTGGTCCTTTATAGAAATTGTTTGCTGATCCTTGGATTAAAGGATTCAAGGTCAAACCAATTAAGCATCTAACTGATACAAAAAAATGCAGAACTTCTGAGATACTAAAACATATGTTGTATGAGTAAGGTTAGCATAAATATTAATAAAATATATAAAATATTTTTAAACGCACACATATACATGTGTATCTATAAAGTGAGTGGTTAATAGTAAATTAGGCATGTTCTAAAATGAATAGAATTTA
>NW_007260068.1:12345-12688 GCF_000164805.1 Carlito syrichta
GTCTTACCTTTCCCAGAATATTATATACAGAGAATCACAAATATGTAGACTTTTGTTTTTGACTTATTTCTTCTTTTACTTAAAAATTCATTTTAGATCTATCTGTGTTACTATATGAATCAGTTGCTTGCTGTTTTTATCATTCTGTTTTTATTAATGAATAAGAATAAAAAATAGATTTTTGTCTTATAAACATGAAATAAGATTCAGATATAAGTGAGTGAAAACAAGTGGGAAGAGTGTTATATATTGTCTTGTACATATCTTTATGACATATTGATTTTCATTTTTAATAATGTAAATTTTTTTCTTGGAATAACTATCAATTGAGAACAGGCTGAAT
>NW_007260068.1:13345-14570 GCF_000164805.1 Carlito syrichta
AAGTCTCAATCTGTCACCCAGACTGGAGTGCAGTGGCCGCTTCCGGCCACCGCAGCCTCGTCGTACTGGGCTCCGGCGATCATTCCGCCTCAGCCTTCCAAGTAGCCGGAATTTCAGGCATGCGCCACCACGCCCGGGCTGATTTTTGATTTATTGTAGAGATGAGGTCTCGCTGCCCAGGCGGGTCTCGAACCCGCGGGCTCAGGCATTCCACTCACCTCAGCCTCCCAAAGGCGCGGGATTACAGGCTGAGCCACCGAGCCCGGCACCTTGGAGTATATTTAATTCACCAGGTCTTCCACTTCTTAGTTACTCAGCTTCATATCAGTTTATTTCTATAAAACAGTCTAAGAAAATTATCCACGTTAATTGACAAAAGAAGCACCAGAGTTAAATATACATTACAATAAAATAGAATTTAGGATACAATCAATGTTAAGGCAAAAGGATCACCTAAGTAAGCATAGAGTGAAATTAGAGAAAGCTCATGTTTTATGAATATTTTGTCTAAAACATCTTAGCAACTAATTCTGTTTTTTGTTAATTTTATTACTGATAATTTTAAGGGCTTGTCAGCAATTCCTTGTAAAGTATAGGTTGTGAAGTATCTTATCAATAACCCTTGTATTAGTGTTTTATGATAATATGCATTAACTTGATAGATGAGAGGCCATTACAGGATGTCACTGCAGCAATATATACATTGAAGACTCCCTAAGTACATACTGACACAATATTGCAGCAGTGATCCATGAATTAAATATGCATCAGATCCAAGTCATTACAAGTTTAGTGGGAGAAATGCACCAATTTCACTGAAAAATGCCATCTTTGACTCTGTGATCAATTCTTCCATAAACAAACTTTCAGTGTCTCCTCCTAATGAATGTTCTATCTGAACCATCCCTACTTATTGTTGTGACTTCCTCAGCATTCAAAATCCTATTTTATATTGATTATTTGGAACTCCTTGAGTGTCATGGAAGAGACCTATGAAATAATTGCACAATAGTATTCACAATAATATAATTGTTTTGTGAATAATGGAAAGCACTATTTTATCCTTTCAAAAGGTTAGGCATAAAAAGCACTCAATAGACTTCAAATGAAAGAAAATTAAAATTTTATTTGGGTCATTATTCAGTCTATCCTTTATTATAAAATTTTCATAAAGTTATTGTCATAGCAGAGTGGGCACAAGAAATGTGACATTGTTCCTGTGTAC
>NW_007260069.1:0-2080 GCF_000164805.1 Carlito syrichta
TACTGATGGCTGAGATGAGGTCTGCCCCTTTTCCCATGCTGATGTCAAATCTGCAGACTCAGGCCATCCAATCGCCTGGGTCTCTGTAGGGCTGGGCTGCTAGGCTGAGGCTCTGAGTTTGGCCTGTGGTTGTGGTGATGGTGGTGATTGGTATTATTTTTCTCAAATGGAGTCCCACTCTGTTGCCCAGGCCAAAGTGTAGGGGCCTGCTCTTGCCACCATAGCCTTCACCAGAGGGACACTGGCAATCCTTCCCCCATGGTCTCACTAGTGACCGAAATGACAAGCGTGCACCACCACCCTTGGTTCATTTTCTTGGCTTCTTGTAGAGACGAAGTGTTGACAAGGTGCCCGTGCTAGTCTCACACCCAGGTATCAGGCCTTCCACTTGCCTTGGCCTCACAGAGTGCTGGGATGAGGGCGTGAGCACACATACCTGGCCTAAACACCTTTCTTGGGGCCCCACAACTAGGCTCACTACCTTAACAACCCGGGACACTGAAGAGGTCAATAGGGTTTGCCCACCAAGCCCTCCCATGGGAGATCCCCTGGCACAGGTGTGTATCTCCACATGGGCACCATCACTCCACTGGCCTTGTTCCCTAGGGTTAATCCCCTTCCACCTCCCAGGGTCCACCATGGGGAAAGGGAGAGCTTGACTCTCAAATCTACAGGAGGCAGGGATGGCTGGGTGACTTATTCCTGTCCTTTCGGCTTTTGGGGAAGACAAGACAGGAATATGGCTGGAGCCTGGGAGCTTGAGACCAGGATGGACACGATAGCCATCCCCCAACTCGAATCCAAGCAAAACCCAGAAAACCTTCGTTGAGGGCAGTCCTCGGTGGTAGGATTGCCTCTGGCCCAGAGTTCATGATAAGGATTTGCACCAAATGGAAAGCTTGTGATCACAGCAGTTTGGGATGCCCATGCTGAGAGAATGATCCAAGTTGTGTGGTTTGGGAGCACCCTGAGCAACCTAGTGAGGAAAGAAAAGAAAAGAAAGAAAGAAAGGAAAAGAAAGAATGGAAAGAAAGGAAGGAAGAAAATAAAGAAAGAAACAAAGTAATTCATCCCCTGCAAAGTTTCTTCCCTCAGTCCTTCCACCTGGCCTCCCAACATGTGAGGGTGCCCCAAGCCCAGTACCTTTCAACCCCAACCCCCCCAAATGGCTGCCACCACTTTGGTGCGTGAGTTCCCATACTCCCTGACTGGGATCCTGGTGGCTCTCCTCTCTCAGGTTTGAAATGTCTCCCAGGCAGGCCGACACCCCAACTTGGCAACTAGGGCTTTCTGCCAAGAAAGGCCAGGGACACATCCCTCACCCAGGGACATTTCTACCCCCAATACCATTTTTCCTGGCTCTAAAGTCAGTCACCCTGTGAACATATGACATGCAGTTGAGAATATGTGTATGATTCCCATATTTTTGGAAACAGTGTCTGGCTCTGTGGCCCAGGTTGGTGCCTGGTGACACAATCATCATTCATCACCAGTCTCAAATTGCAGGCTCTGGTGATCCTCCTGCCTCAGCCTCCATAGTGGTCAGGATGACATGCCCCTCGACCCTATACCCCCTTTGAATGGGTGAGAAAATGGGCTCTCCCTGTGTGTCCTGGGCTGGACTTCGGCTCCTGGGCTTCAGCCATCCTTCCACCTTGGCCTCCTAGAGTGCTGAGAATCCAAACGTGGTCCGCCGCACCAGGGCTTCTTGTCTATTTTTGACAAAGGATTGTGGCCAGGATGGAGGCTGAGCCTCATCATCCTAGCACTTTGGGAAGCTGAGGCCAGCAGTTGGCCAAACCTGTGGACTGAGACCCACTCAGGCACCTCAGTGAGACCTCTACCCTCCATCCCAAATGAGCCAGGCATGTTGGCAAGTGCCTGTCATTCTGGTTCCTTGTATGGCCAGGGAAAGACTCACAGGAGCCCTTCAGGACAAGGCTGTGGTGGCCGGAAGCAAGCCACCATCCTCCAGCCTGGGCAATGAAGTGAGACTCTAACTCAAAGAAAAAAAGGGAAAAAGGAAATAAAAGAAGAGCATCCATTTGTGTATGGAGTTGGGAACATTGTGAACAGACAG
>NW_007260069.1:2100-3804 GCF_000164805.1 Carlito syrichta
CTGGGCACCATGGCTCATAGCCATCAGCCTTGTTCCCTGGGAGACCAAGATGGGGGGCTGGCTGAACCAGGAGTCCGAGAGTAGCTTGGGTGATGTGGCCAGACCTCATGTCAGTGAGTGGTCCCCAAAATCGAGTCAGGCATGATGGCCCATGGAGTACCCACTGCTCAGGTGCTTAGGCAGGATTACCTCCTGAGCCCTGTAGACCGAGGCCCCGGGAGCAACGATCATGGCACTGTGCTGTAGCCCTGCAGACGGAGACTCTGGCAACACATATGACATCTCTTATGTGCATCACGACAGGAGTCCATTGCTCCCAAGGGAAAGGTCCATGTGGGAATGCGATGATGCATTGATCAGGAGAAAATTTGGCCGTCCCCAACCCGAAAGTGGCAGACCGGGTGACAGGAACCTGGGCTGGCCGTGACGTTGGAGGACAGCTTTGATCTCTCTGTGCCCGATGTCTGCACTAACTTGGGGCCCTCTGTTCCGTGGCCTCACACGCATCTTTGCTGTGGGGCCTGAGTGTGCAGGGTGGAGGCAGGCCTTCTGGGACATGTGACTGAAGGCCTGGGATGGACTTGCCTGGTGGCCACCTTGTAAACCCCCCTCAAACGACAGGGAGAAAGTGTCTTTTTCTCTCTCATCCTTGAGGGTGACTCCTCGTGCTGTGTGGCAGGAGTGTTGGTGGTGGCAGTGGTGGTAATTATGATTATTTGGAGTTGGAATCCTGCTCTGTCATCCTGGCCTTAGTGCAGGGGAACTTTCCTGGCCACCATGGACTCCAGCTGCTGGGCTCAGGTGATCGTCTCGCAACAGCACTTGAGTGGCTGTAACCAAAGCCTGCAAAACCACACCCAGCTAATATTGGATTTATTATTTTTGGCTGAGATGAGGTCTTGCCCAGTGTCCTGGACTGATCTTGAACTCACAGTCTCAGGTTATGCATTCATCTCGGCCTCTGAAGGGCCAGGATGCCAGGCTGAGCCCATGTGCCCAGCCTGTGGTTGTGGCAGTGATGGTTGGTATCATCATGCTGAGTCGGAGTCATGCTCTTTCACCCAGACCATAATGCAGGGGCCCAATCTTGGCCACCATGGCCTCCACCACCTGGCCTCCAATGATCCTCCCGCTGTGGACTCCCGAGTGGGTGGAACGACAGACATGTGCCACTACGCTTGGCTCATTTTTTGGTGTCTTGTAGAGATAAGCTCTCCCCAAGGTGCCCGAGCTTGTTCAATCTCTAAGGCTCAGGCCATCCTCTCACCTCGACCTCTGAAAGTACTGGGTGATAGACGTGAACCCCCACCCAAGGCCTTCACAACCCTCTTGGGACCCACCACAAGGACAGCTCCCTTCAAATGACATGGGACCCTGGCAAGGGCAGCTGGAGTCACCCACCTATCCTGCCATGGGGGAGTGCCTGGCACAGGGGTGTGTCTCCACCAGGGTGCACACCCCTCTATGCACCACAAACTGCAGGGGGAGCCTGCTCGCTCATCCCAAGGGGCGCCTCAGGGAAAGGGCAGACATGACTCTCAAACCATGGAGGGCCGGCCGGGCAACTCTCGTCTGTCTCCTCGGCACTCAAGGAGGGTGAGACAGGAAGATGGCCAGAGCCCAGGAGCTGAGACCATGCTGGACACCATAGCAAGCCATCACCTCGACCCCAAGCAAAATACAGAAAGCCATGGATGAGGAAAG
>NW_007260069.1:4055-8172 GCF_000164805.1 Carlito syrichta
CTGAGTTGGGTGGTTTGAGAGCAACATGTGCAGTCTAGTGAGGAAAGAAAAGAAAGAAAGAAAAAAAGAAAGAAAGGAAGGAAGAAAGAAAGGAAAGAAAGAAAGAAATCCATTCTTCTGCAAATCTTCTGTCCTCAGTCCTTCACCCCTGGCCCCCCCATAGGTGAGGGTCCCCCAAGCTTGGCACCTTCCAGTCACAACCCCTCCAAAGGCTGTCCCCGTGTTGGTGCAGGATTTCCTGAGGATCTCCTGCTGGATTACTGCCGACTCTCCTCTCCGAAGGAAGAAATGTGCCACAGGCAGGTCGACCCTCCGACTTTGAAACAAGGACCTTCTGCCAAAAACGTCAAGGGACACTTTCCTAACCTGGGGATATCCCTTCCTCCCAATCCCAATTTTCATGGCTCTAAAGCCAATTGCCCTGTGAACACACCATAGGCAGTTGAGGATCTGTGTATGATTCTGATGTTTTTGGAGACAGGGTCTGGCTCTGTGCACAAGGCTGGGGTCTGGGGACACAATGGTCTTTCTCCACCAGCCTCTAAATCACAGGCTCCTGCATTCCTCCCACCTCTGTCTCTGGAGTGGCTGGGACAAAGGGCATATCAACCTCAGAGTCCCTGTTTAGATGGGTGCAGAGACGGGGCCTCCCTACATGTCCTGGGCTGGTCTTGGGCTCCTGGGTTCCAGCTATCCTCCCGCCTCTGACTCCCAGTGTGCTGTGATTCCAGCTGTGGGCCACCGAGCAAGGGCTTCTGGTTCACTTTGATGAAGGATCAAGGCCAAGTTCAGGGGCTCAGCCTTGCCATCTCAGTGCTTTGGGAGGCCGAGGCCAATGGCTGGCCCCAGCCTGCAGGCAGACCTGCCAGAGCTACTCAGAAAGAGCTCATCTCTATCCTTCATCCCAAATGAGTTGGGTGTGGTGGTGTGTGCCTGTCGTTCTGGTTCCTCGGAATGCCAAGAAAAGCCTCACAGGAGCCCGGCAGGTCGAGGCTGTGGTGGCAGGGAGTAAGTCACCACCCTCCAACCTGGACGATGGAGTGAAACTCTGACTCAAAGATAAAAAGAAAAAAGGAAAAAAAAGAAAAGCATCCATTTGTGTATTGAGTGAACGACAAGCAGAAAAGTGCATTTTTCTCTCCCATATCTGAGGGTCACTCCTTGCACTGGGTGGCAGGGGTGGTAGTGGTGGTGGTTATTATTATTTGAAGTTGAAATCCTGCTCTGCCACCCAGGCCTTAGCGCAGGTGCATGCTCAGGGACACTGCGAACTCCACCTGCCAGGATCAGGTGATCTTCCTGCCTCGGCCCAAGGAGTGGCTGTAACCAAAGGCCGGTGGTGGTTGGTATTGTTCTGAGTCGGAGTCCCACTCTGTCACCTAGGCCGGAGAGCAGGGATCCATTCTCAGTCACCGTGCCCTCCACTGAATGGGCTCTGGCAATCCTCCCACAGCAGCTTCCCGAGTGGCTGGAACAAAAGGCCTGCACCACCAAGCTTGGATCATTTCTTTGGCTTCTTGTAGAGATGAGGTCTGGGCAAGTGCCCAGGCTGGTCTAGAACTTGGGGGTTAAGGTCATCCTCATGCCTGTTTCCAGAGCACCAGGATGATAGACTTGAGCCCCTGCACACAGTCTCCCCCCACTCCAGGGTCCCACAGTGAGGTCCACTCCTTACCGATGACCTGGAACCCTGGAGAGTGCAGCTGGTGTAGCCCATCAGGCCGTCTGTTGAGGGAGTGTTTGGCGCATGGGTGCATCTCCGCCAGGGTTCCTATACTTCCTCCCGCCTTATTCTTCAGGGTGGATCTGCTCACTTCTCCCAGGGGTCATCTCAGGGAAAGAAAGGGTGTGATTCTCAAACATTCGCCTAGGCGGGCACAGCCGGGTGACTCATGTATGTCTCTTTGGCATTTGGGGAGGCCAAGACAGGAAGATGGCTGGAGCTGGGGTGCTGGACACCATAGAAAGGCCCAACTTCAACCTCCAAGCAAAACACAGAAAACCTTGGGTGAATGCAGGCCTTGGTGGGAGGATCGCCTCCAACCCAGAGTTCAAGACCAAGCAGGCGACCAGAATGTCGATGAAAAGGAATGCCTGTGATTGCTGGAGTTTAGGAGACCAAGGCTGAGAGGTTGACCCAATTTGGGTGGTTTGAGAGAAGCCTGGGTAATCTAGTGAGGAAAGAAAAGTAAGAGAAAGAAAGAAAGAAAGAAAGAAAGAAAGAAAGAAAGAAAGAAAGAAAGAAAGAAAGAAAGAAAGAAAGGTAGAAAGAAAGAAATCCATTCTCCTGCAAAACTTGTGCACTCAATCCTTCCTCACCAGCCCATCCACTTGTGAAGGTCCCCCAAGTTTATGCACCTTTCACCCACAACCCCCCCCATTGCTTCTCCCACTTTGGTGTGGGAGTTCACAAGGCTACCTGGCAGAATTCCTGCTGGCTCTTTCCTCCAAGGGGTGAAATGTGCCTCAGGCAGGTGAACCTTCCAACTTGGCAACAAGGACCTTCTACCAAGATAGGCTTGGGACACGTCCCTCACCCAGGGACATTTATTTCCCCCATCCCATTTTTCCTGTATCTAAAGACAGTTGCTCTGTGAACACACCATGTGCAGTTGACAATCTGTGTATGATTCTGATGTTTTTGGAGACAGAATATGTCTCTCTGACCAAGGCTGGGGCCCATGGACATGACCAATGTTCACTGCCAGTCTCAAAATTGTGGGCTCCAATGATCATCCTGCCTCAGCCTCTGGAGTGTCCGGGAAGATGGGCACCTCGAAACCAGACATCCTGTCTGGATGGGTGCAGAAATGGGGTCTCCCTGCATGGCCCAGGCTGGCCTTGGGCACCTGGGCTCCAGACATCCTCTGACCTTGGCCTTTCGGAGCACTAGGATTCCAAACATGGCTGCCATGCCAGGCCTTCTGGTTCATTTCGAGGAAGGATGGAGGCTGGGCTCTGGGGCTCAGCCTCATCATCCCAGCACTTTGGGAGACCGAGGCCAGCAGCCAGCCTGAGCCCGTGGGTCCTGACCCACCTGGGCACTACAGTGATACTCATCTTTACCCTCCATCCCAAATGAGCGAGGCGTGGTGGCATGCGTCTGTTGTTCAGCTACTCGGAAGGCCATGGAAAGACTCCTGGGAGCCCGGCGGGTCAAGGCTGTAGTGGCCAGAAGTGAGCCACCACCCTCCAACCTGGGCGACAGAGTAATATTCCAATTCAAAGATAAAATGAAAAGAGGAAAAAAAAAGAAGAGCATCCATTTGTGTTTGGAGTTATGATCATCATGAACAGACAGAGATCATTTAGGAAGGAGGCCACAGCTTTGAGTCTAGAGTTCCTGAAAGGCTATGGATCAGCAGACAATTGGGCTGAGGCTTTGGGAGCCCAGGAGTTGGAGACCAGCCTGTGCCACATAACGAGACTTCATCACTCCCCAGAAGGCAAACGCTGGAGTGGTGCATGGTGGCACCCATGGTCCCAGCTACACAGGATGCGATGGGCTCCATCCCAGGGCTTTCCTTTGCATCACCCCAACCGACAGGAAGTGCGAGTCTAGGCCAGGCACCATAGTTCACGTCCGTCAGCCCCACGCCCTGGGAGGCCGAGGCAGGAGGCTGCCTGAGCCCATGGTCGGAGACCAGCCCGGGTGATGTTGATAGACCTCATCTTGGCAAGAAGTTCTAAAATTGGGTCTATTGTGGTGGCTCCCGAAGTCCTGGCTGCTTAGGGGCTAAGCTGGAGAAACACCTGAGCCCTGTAGTTCAAGGGCTGGGGAGACAAGATCGTGATGACATGCCCAAGCCAGGCTGATGGAGACTCCAGCGACAAAAATGACGACTCCCACATGAATGACGATGGGCGTCCACTGCTCCCCAGCGAAAGGTTCACATGGGCGGTGAATGATTGAATGATCAGGAGAGGAAGGGGCCCTCCCAAAAAATGTGGCAGATCAGGTGACCAGAACCTGGGCTGGCCACAGCATTCCCAGACCACTTTGATTGCTCTGTGCCCGACGGCCACCCTAATTCAGGTCTGTCTGTTCTGTGAGCTCACATGAGTCTTTGCCGTGGGACAAGAGTGTGGAGGGTGGAGGCAAGCCGTCTGGGATGTA
>NW_007260070.1:0-1663 GCF_000164805.1 Carlito syrichta
TGGGTGGGGAGTGGCGGGGCTGTCCGTCAGCCAGGTAGCCCCACCCCCAAGTCCCAGAAACACACTGGGGTGCAACATGAGGGCCATGTGGTGGAGAGACCAGGCCTCTGACTCTGCTGTCTACTTGCCGTCTCCAGCGTGATCCCCTCGATGCTGCGTACCTGGCCTCATCAAACCTCTAGAAATTCTTCCCCCTCCTCGGAGGAGCCGCCGTTGAAGCTCCAGCTGGACCACATGGTGGTCCACTGGCCCGGATCCGGCCAGCGTCCTGACGTGCGCTTCCGAGGACACCTGGCGCTGGTGAAGCCCAGGGAACCAGAGGCAGGAGGTGAGGTGGCCTTCGATCTGGAAGATTTAGGGGGACCGGGATTCCCAGAAACTCTGTGAGGTTGTTTCTGTGTTTGCGGAGGCCAGTGACAAGTGACTGATGTTGCTGATGTTTCTCCCTTTCCAGCTCCTGATGTGTGTCAGGGAACACAGGCGTTGCCCGTGTTGGCTCCCCAGCCTGCGCCAGGACCTATGACAGAGCCGGGGCCTGCTCTGGGGCCAGAGACACCTGCAGGCCTGGGTCCAACAGTAAGGCCAGCCCCAGCACCAGGGGAAAGGCCATGTCTTGTCGACGAGCGTGAGGAAGAGCCAGCTCCAGAGATCCCCTGCCCCTGTTCCGGAACTGCAGAGGACAAGCCCTGTGAGGAGTCGCCTGCCATCGTGCCGTTTCACCCCAAGCTGCTGGCAGAGCAGTTGACACTCATGGATGCGGTGAGCAGCTGGGCTTGCAGGGTGAGGTGGGACAGGCCGTGCTCTTGCTGTTGGCGGTGTCAGGCCATGCCCTGGCCCCAGTCCAATGTCCTTGGCCCCATCCCAGCTCACCATCTCGCCACCCGTGGGAGCTGGGTGGGTTCCTTCTCCCAGAAGCCCTCCCTGCCCACGGGTGGATAGAAGACATGGGGCCCAAACGCTGCCAGCTGCAGAGGGACTGTGCAGATCCAAAGAGACGAGAGAGCTGGAAAGTGGGTGGGGCCGAGCGTATGTGGTGGTGAAGGACTCACTGAGGGGAGGCCGGGTCCGTGTGTCACCCACCCACATACCCCGAACTCAACCGGCTTCAGTGCTTGTTAGGTACCTGCTGCACACCAGATCCTGTGGCAGGCCCCAAAGTGAGCCCCTAGTTGGAGCCGCCACGAGGAACGTGCCTGTGACTGCAAAGAAGGCCTGAGGGCTGGTTGGGATGGACGGCAGACTTGGCCTCGGGATGAGCATTCGTGAGCCCCCGCTGGTGCTTGGAGTGTTTGAAAATGCCGCTCTCCCTCCCCGTCCCACTGAGTTCTCTCTCACCGTGCATTCGATGCCCTCTGTGGGCAGAGAACCCAGCGCAGGGACTCCCACAAGTCTAGACGCGATTCCCAAGCTTTGTGACTTCCACCTCAGACCATGGTCTCACTTGCAACCGTGGACTCTGAGCTTGGGTGTGTTGTGTACTCGTGACACTCCCCTCCTCCTCAGGAGCTGTTCAAGAAGATGGAGCCCTGTGAGTGTCTGGGCTCCAGCTGGGGCCGTTGGAACAAGACGGATCAGGAGCAGCTGGCACCCCCCGTCTGTGCCGTCATCGCACAGTCCCGCAGAGTGGCCGACTGCGTCGTCACCACCTGCCTTGGGGACTTCA
>NW_007260070.1:1683-2781 GCF_000164805.1 Carlito syrichta
GCTCCGTCCCCATTCCTGTGGCGCCTTCAGGGCTCAGGGGTGCCGAGTGGGAGCTCTCTTCCCGGCAGTTTGGCATTCTCGGTGTTCTCAAATCAAAAGAATTTGAATGCGCAAAGCTCTCCGTTATTCTCACATCGAATCTTCCTCCTTCTCCCTCTCCACAGGAAAAGCTCTGAACAATTTCAAGTTCTTTCTAACAAATGCAAGGACCTGAGCAGGAACCCACTCATCGAGGTAAAGCGGAGGCTGAGATGAGGACTATGCATCTAGAGTGGGGTTGGAAAGCGTTGTGGGCCAACTGTGTGTGTGTGTGTGTGTGACTTTCTCTCTGAAAACCGGGTTGATAAGGGCTGAGGAGCCGCAGAATCAGGACATCTCTGGCTCCCACTGTGGTCCGTCCTGCTGCCAGGATGCTTCCTCCAGACTGTAGGGCGAATGTGGCAGGTGCAGCCACCTTCCTCCTCCAGACCAGCCCAGCAGTTCCTCAGGAAGCCAGGCTCCTGCTACTGCCCCTTTCTGGACTGAACCTCCGTGGGGAGGGGGCCCCTGCCTGCAGCACAGATGGGGACTGCAGAGGAATCCCGCAGGCCAGAGGGTCCAATGGGCTGCACAGCTTGGGTCCTAATGGCCATACGAGGGACAGATCGGTGTTCTGGGGCTCTCCGCTCTTCCTCTTTGCAGACTCTGCTAAACCGTCCTATCATAGGATTCTGCCCCTGGTACGCAGTTGGCAGTGGTATGTGGTCCAGATGGCTCGAAAGAAATATCTGGGGACTCCTGCATTCCTCGTGGCTCCCTTCTGACCAAATCTCAGATTTTTCCATGTACCTTAGGAAGCAAAGTGTTACCACCCAGCACCCTGGGAGGGCCCTGCCTTGTCATTCCGAGGTGACGCTTCAGCAGACTGCTTCCTGAGTGGCAGAAGCGGAAGTTGTGTGCAGCGAACTCTCTTGGTGGGTGATTGAGGGAAGCGAAGCTTCTGGCCTGACCTCAGATCCACCTTGGGAGCGGAGATTCCAGTGGAGTTAGGACCGTAGATGCCACTCTCCCAGGTTACCCAAGCACTCATTCCCTCATTTCAGACAGTTGGGCTGTCTG
>NW_007260070.1:2801-10146 GCF_000164805.1 Carlito syrichta
GAGGCCGGGTCCGTGTGTCACCCACCCGTGTGCCCCGAACTCAACCGGCTTCGGCGCTTATTAGGTACCTGCTGCACACCAGATCCTGTGGCAGGCCCCAAAGTGAGCCCCTAGTTGGAGCCGCCACGAGGAACGTGCCTGTGACTGCAAAGAAGGCCTGAGGGCTGGTTGGGATGGACGGCAGACTTGGCCTCGGGATGAGCATTCGTGAGCCCCCGCTGGTGCTTGGACTGTTTGAAAATGCCGCTCTCCCTCCCCGTCCCACTGGGTTCTCTCTCACTGTGCATTCGATGCCCTCTGTGGGCAGAAAACCCAGCGCAGGGACTCCCACAAGTCTAGACGCGATGCCCAAGCTTTGTGACTTCCACCTCAGACCACGGTCTCACTTGCAACCGTGGACTCTGAGCTTGGGTGTGTTGTGTACTCGTGACACTCCCCTCCTCCTCAGGAGCTGTTCAAGAAGATGGAGCCCTGTGAGTGTCTGGGCTCCAGCTGGGGCTGTTGGAACAAGACAGAACAGGAGCAGCTGGCACCCACCGTCTGTGCCGTCATCACACAGTCCCGCAGAGTGACCGACTGCGTCATCACCACCTGCCTTGGGGACTTCAGCATGACGGCCTGCGACCGGGCCAGGGTGGTGGAACACTGGGTCGAGGTGGCCAAGGTGAGCTGTGGAAGTCTCCGGGGACTCCCCGTCCGAAGATGCGGGAACTGCCACTTCTCACTTAGCTCTCAGGATTGTCATCTGCGGTCTGAGCCTTGCAGCCCCCTTAGGCCCTTCCTGCCAGTGGCACACTGACTTTGACATTCAGGGCCCAATGGTGGCTGCTCATATCCTACCTGGGGCTTTCCCTTGGGCTGAACTACAGTTCTGCCCCCTGAGTGTTGCTCATCGGGTCCCAGGTGTGCCCTCCTGCCCTCCTCCTGACGGAGACTTGAACCAGACCAGGGGGTGCTCCAATTCTCGCCCTTATGGCTCGTTCTCTCTCCTCCTCCCCAGGAGTGCCTCGGGCTCAGAAGTTACTCTGCGGGTCATGCCATCCTGTCTGCCCTACAGAGCTCCCCAATCCATCGGCTCCACAAGACTTGGGGAGAAGTCTCCAGGTGAGGCATGCGCTCTCCGCAGGAGGCCTCGGGTAGACCAGAGACTTCCTACAACTCTGGCCATACCCGCTGTCCGCCCCTGGGAGGCGCAAGAAGGACGAGGACCCTGGGTCCGGGGATGGACTGGTCGTCCCTAAACTGAGACTGAGGTCTCTCAACTTGGACAAGAGGCCAAAAGATCCAGCTCAGGACTGAGCTTTCTGAATTATCAGGTTGGCCTGGGGCAAACTGGAGACTTCCATATATGTATATGGAGCAGTGGGTCTGTGCCCAACTGACATCTAACCTGTACAGAGATGGCAGGTGCAATGGGGTGGGTCTCGGGTGACCATCGTGACAGCTCCCTCCCCATTCCTGTGGCGCCTTCAGGGCTCAGGGGTGCCGAGTGGGAGCTCTCTTCCTGGCAGTTCAGCATTCTCGATGTTCTCAAATCAAAAGAGTTTGAATGTGCAAAGCTCTCCGTTATTCTCACATCGAATCTTCCTCCTCCTCCCTCTCCACAGGAAAAGCTCTGAACAATTTCAAGTTCTTTCTAACAAATGCAAGGACCTGAGCAGGAACCCACTCATCGAGGTAAAGCGGAGGCTGAGATGAGGACTATGTTTCTAGAGTGAGGTTGGAAAGCGTTGTGGGCCAGCTGTGTGTGTGTGTGTGTGTGTGTGGGTGTGACTTTCTCTCTGAAAACCGGGTTGATAAGGAGCAGACGCCAGCCATATGTAGTCTGGAGTGACAGAAAGAGAGAAGCGTATGCCCCCGGGAGGGAGGTTTCTTGCAGCAGGAGGCCCCGGTGAGGGGATGTGGGGATGGCAGCTGGACTGTCGAGCAGGGGTGAGGAGCCGCGGAATCAGGACGTCTCTGGCTCCCACTCTGGTCCGTCCTGCTGCCAGGATGCTTCCTCCAGGCTGTAGGGCGAATGTGGCAGGTGCAGCCACCTTCCTCCTCCAGACCAGCCCAGCAGTTCCTCAGGAAGCCAGGCTCCTGCTACTTGCCCCTTTCGGGACTGAAGCTCCGTGGGGAGGGGGCCCCTGCCCGCAGCACAGATGGGGACTGCAGAGGAATCCCACAGACCAGAGGGTCTGTGGCCATACGAGGGACAGATCGGTGTTCTGGGGCTCTCCACTCTGCCTTTTTGCAGACTCTGCTAAATCATCCTGTCATAGGATTCTGCCCCTGGTACGCAGTTGGCAGTGGCATGTGGTCCAGATGGCTCGAAAGAAATATCTGGGGACTCCTGCATTCCTCGTGGCTCCCTTCTGACCAAATCTCAGATTTTTCCATGTACCTTAGGAAGCAAAGTGTTGCCACCCAGCACCCTGGGAGGGCCCTGCCTTGTCAGTCCGAGGTGACGCTTCAGCAGGCTGCTTCCTGAGTGGCAGAAGCGGAAGTTGTGTGCAGCGAACTCTCTTGGTGGGTGATTGAGGGAAGCGAAGCTTCTGGCCTGACCTCAGATCCACCTTGGGAGCAGAGATTCCAGTGGAGTTAGGACCGTAGATGCCACTCTCCCAGGTTACCCAAGCACTCATTCCCCATTTCAGACAGTTGGGCTGTCTGGGGCCGTGGACCCCCATAAAGTCAAGAAGATGGGGCCCCTTGTTGGGATGTAGGGTTAAGGCAGCTGAAACACAGCCTCCAGGTAAGGGGGAGAGCCAGCCTCTACAGAGGCCCCCAGGCAAGTCGCTGTGGTGCTTGGGGCTCTGTTTCCTCCACTGGCAAGTGGAGGGACGATGAGCCTGCTGTGCAAGCCTCACAAGGAGGTTCAGGAGAGGGAAGGAACTTGAGGGTGCTCATGCCTGGCTCTCCTTCGGTCTGATACATGGGAGCTCCCTGCTCTTGGACAGGTGTAATCCGACTCTCCTCCCAAGAGCAGCACTGGGGGGGGGCAGAGTCCAGTTTAGCCCAGACCTCTGGCCCCTTCGGTCTGATACATGGGAGCTCCCTGCTCTTGGACCGAGGAACGAAGGTGAGAAAGACCATGATAGTTTCACGAAAATGAGTCCTCTGGAGACCTTGTGAGGCTGGGGTGGTTCCCATCCCGCGTTCCAGATGAGGAAACAGTCGCTGGGGGCTGGGGATTTAAGCCCAAGGTGACACTCAACTAGTGTTCAATCTGGAGCAAATTTAGACTCAGAGTCTGCTGGAGGGGCTGGGAGCATGGTGTCGACGGACTCGGGCCAGATATCCAGTCTTCCAAGTCAGGAGGTCTGGGTCTATCTGGGTAAGGGGAGGATGGTGTCACTGACCTTGTTCCTGACCCTGCAGCTGGAGAGCTTCAGGTTGGAGAAGAACCCCCAGGGAGCCCAGGTGAGGCAGCGGATGCAGAAAAAGGTGAGTGTGCCTGTGGCAGGGAAACCCTGGGGGAGGACCCTGCCTTGTCAGCCGGTGGTGATGCTTCTTCAGCAGACTACTTTCTGGGTGGAGGAAGAAGTTCTGTGTGCTCGGCAGCCTCCCTGTGTGGCTGGTCCAAGGGCCAGAGGACAGGGCTCCTCTGTCCCAGCTAGAGGCTGACCATCAAGTGACCACTGTTTGGAATGCCTCGCTGAGAAGAGACCAGAGCCAGGCCACGGATGAGCTGGGCTTGGGAGGAATTAGGGGAAGGGTGGGGCCAGAAACCCCGTGACCTAGCCACCTGTTGGTACTCCACCACAGAGGCAACTAGGGGGATGCTTGGTGGCCCTGAAAGCCAGCTAGGGGGAGAGGAGGAAGGTGATGAGAGGCCGCTGAGGGTCTTCAGCTGCTCTGAGTGGGAGGCCTGGGGAGGAGACCAGAAGGCAGAGGATGAGGTTTCGGGGAACAGGCCTTGGGGGCACCTGAGAGCGGATGCTCATCGCCCCTATGACCCCGATGGCACAGGGCATCGTTCCCTTCCTGGACACGTTCCTCGCCGAACTGCTGACTCTGGACTCTGAGATGGAGGAGCATGTGGATGTGAGTGAGCCTGGGGAGGGGGATGAGGGGAGGGAGGAGCGTCCTGAGGGCTGGGAGGGGAGAGTCTCGCGTGAGGCCTTTGGTCTGAGCGCTCAGCGATCCTCCTCTCACGTGAGGCTCACGGCCGCTCCACGTGTGGGGGCCTCGGGCTCATTCACCCGTGAGGGATGCGGGCTCCACGGCAGCCGCCATCCCACTTTCCCGAGGGCGACGGTGAAGAGCTTCCTGCCTGAAAAGGGGCCAGAGGTCTGGGCTAAACTGGACTCTGCCTCCCCCCCCCAGTGCTGTTCTTGAGAGGAGAGTCGGATTACACCCGTCCAAGAGCAGGGAGCTCCCATGTATCAGAGAATTTTCTTTGCATTTGTGGCACGGTTTTCCTGTCTGCCATCAGAGGAGGTGGGGGCCAAAGGTCCCTGAGCCTCCGCTCCCCTGACCTCGCCACTTGAGCCCAGAGTCTGAGGCGGGTTC
The DNA here is from genome assembly GCF_000164805.1 of Carlito syrichta. Classification (NCBI taxonomy): domain Eukaryota; kingdom Metazoa; phylum Chordata; class Mammalia; order Primates; family Tarsiidae; genus Carlito; species Carlito syrichta. The sequence continues at coordinate 7,299 of NW_007260070.1, forward strand.
GGGTCCGGTCTTGTGCATATCCCTGACCCTGGAGGCCCTGGAGGTTGAGCCCCGTGGGAGCAGGTGGGAGGCGGCTCTGCATGGGCCAGGGCGCCTTTCTGATGGAACTCGGCTGTCTGCCTTCCAGGAGCATGAGGTCAACGCGAAGAGGAGGCTGGAAGTGAGCAGTGGGGCCCTCACGAGGGGACGATGGGGTGGGGAAGCGAGGGACACCCCTTGGCCGGGCACTCCCGGGCGCTGTCTCCTGCCTCTTAGACTGATGGGAAAGGTTTGGCACACAGGAGGGTACCCATCCCTCCTCTGTGGGGAGCGTGTGGGGAGGGGACTGAATACAGGGACCAGACCCCACCGGACGGGCTCTTCTTACCCAACTCTGAGAACCAGTCAGCGCTTCCTTAGACGGGAGGGGAGGAGGGGGACCCTTCGGACGAAGGCCTTGGCGAGCGACCCCTGTGCCCTCCCTCTCCCTCCCGTCATCCTGACAGGGCGTGACTTCTACCCAGGCCCCGTCAACAACCCTTCCTTCCTCTCCCCCCAGGAGACCAAAGTGCTCCAGAAGATACAGCTGCTCCAGGTGGCTGCAGGAGACTACGACCTTCGGCCTGAAGAGCAGTTTCAGGTCTGGTTTAACTCAGAGGAGTGGCTCGTTGAGCCTGAGAGGTAAGAGCCCAGCCGACTGGCAGAGGGTGAAAGGAGACCCTCTCTTGCGGCCGCTGCCGAGAGCCTGTGGCCCAGTTGCCTGGTGAGTGCCGGGGCACCATGACGCCATCTGGACAGCCAGCAGAGGGTGACACGAGATATGTCCAATGGTAGCCTCACAGCTTTTGCTTTGTCCTACAGCTCCGACCTGTCCACCGATCTGGAGCCCCCATCTCAGTAGGCCAGCCACACCCATCTGGCACCTGCAGTGGCTGGGGCCTATGAGTCTACCCACCTCACACAGCCACCGGAGCCACCAAGCCCTGCTGTCCTCAAGCCTGCGACGGCCCGTCTCACCCAGAGTCTCCACAGTCCAGCCTAGCCTCCTCACCACTCCCGAAACCCCAAGCGTCCTGTGCCCTGGTCTCTCCCTCCGCAGCATGGGTGTCCCCCTCCCAAACCCAGGCTGCCACCCAGAGCCCAGGGCTAGACATCCAGAGCCATCTCCATGTGCCGCAGCCGCACCGCCTGAGATCCCCTGGCTGCTCCTGGGACACACAGCCACTCCGGGAACTTAAGTGTCCGTGGTCCAATCCTCACCGTCTAGTGAGGCCCAGCAGGTGCTCCGCTATCAGGGGCCCACTGCAGGGACACGGCAAGAGCTGGAGAACACACTGACGGCCGCCGTGGGCTCCACCGTCCTCACCGGAGCGGGATAGCGCCTGCTGCATCCGGGCCCCACCAGGATGTGGACAAGCATGCCAGCCCTGCATCATCCTTGTCCTAGAGCATGGGCCCCAGGGGACCCCCCTTCGAAGGCCTCACCGCTCAGGTCCCAGGGGCCTCGCTGCTGGGGACCAACGGCTCCTCCTGCCGGGATCAGGCCCCGAAACCTCTACGGGTGAGACAAGCATTCGGGAGGCGGGCACCCGTCACTCGGCCCGCCGGAGATCACCACCCCCTGCAGGAGGCCGCCGTGGCACCCCCACGTCACAGACACAGCTGAGAAGACGAACCTGCCCTGACAGAAGGGTCTCGCCCAGCTCCCAAGGTCCTGCCAGAAAACCCTCCAGCCTGAAGCTGGAAATGGTTCCCTGGAAGGGCCAGGAGGAAGCATATTCAGCTTTGCCAGCGGGGCTCTGTCCACCCACTAAAGCCTGCCCTGGTCTCCTAGCAGCAGCCTTCCTCGGACAACCTGCGAGTAAAAAGACATGACTGTGTACTCCCATAGGACTTCACTTGAGCACATGGAAAATTCCCATTTCAAAGTGTTATAAAATGTTGTTTCTTTTGCATTGTTCGGCCATTTATTCTTTTCGCTCGGGCCACCCCAGAGCGGGCTGAAGCGGGCTGCGTTCCACCCACCTCTGGCTGAAGTGGAACGCAGAGGAGGGCTGCTCAGTGGAGCAAGCCCAGCCTCCTCGCGGCACAGATTCGCCCCAGGAGAGGATGGTCCTTCTCAGCCGTCTCGTCCCATCCACCATCCTGGCTACGAGCGCAGTGCAGACGGGGAGTGAGGGAACAGCGTGGGCCTCAGCAACAAGCAGGCAGGAGAGGCGGGTCGGGCAGCCCAGTGGCTGGATCCCTCTCCACAGGCACACTGCAGGGTCTTCTACCCCTCGCTGAGCAGAGGCACGACCAGCCCGAGGGGGCCGGGGTGGGTGCTCTCTGGGGTGGGGACTGTTCTATAGGAACGGCCGAAGAAACCTTGACACAGCAGTTGTTACAGAAAAGACACAAATGAGGAGAAAAAGCACAGGAATGCAAATAGGACAGCAGTCTGGCCAGTGGAGTCTCACAGGCCAGTTGGGCGAGGAGGTCCAAGTGGCTGGTGGTGGGTTCCTGCCTGCAAGGGGCCTGGGACTCCCACGTCACCGTCCCAGGAGAGCAGGTCAGAGCTGGAGCCACAAAGCAGCTGAGGAACCCTGGCTGCGAACTTGGAGGCTGAGAAGCTGGCGGTGGGGGGGGGCAAACGAGATGCACACGGGTGGCCCCTGGGCCCCACCTCTGCCCGGTGGCTGCCCATCTCCTGAGGGGACAGCATGTCCCGAGATCATGGATAGACTGCCTGACCACTACCATCACTCCCAGTTCCCCTTGCAAGAACCAGACAAAGCCTGGCACAGGCAGACAGTCTGGACCTGGAGCTGGGACATGGGTTTGGGGGGGTCCCCCTGAGTGGGTCTCCTTCCTCAACTCGGCTGGTTGC
>NW_007260070.1:10466-11752 GCF_000164805.1 Carlito syrichta
AGGGAGGGAGGAAGGAAGGAAAATCTAAATCTCCTTGTGTTTCCCAGCTCTTCCAGAAGAAGATAAAGATCAAGGTATGTTGCTGCCCTCTCTTCCTTCTCCAGCTGTGTAAATGCAAACCACACATTATATTACATAACCTCTTCCTCCCCCAAATTGAAAGAACAATAAGCTTACAGTATCAAAACGTCTTCTTTAGAATAAATTCCAGTGATAGCATATCCTTTTAGGTAGTGTCTGGCTTCAATGAAGTCTTCTTTTGCTACAAAGATGAAACAAAAACCTGAAACTTTTTAAATAATATATGAAGAAATTTAGAGATGATTGTAATTCATTAATTGATTACAAAGATAGACATTTAAGTGCGGACACCTTGCAGAATTTAGGGGCTCTAAAATGAAGTTATGCTCTTCCTATGACATGTGATTCTAAAGACATGCAGATAGATGGAAATACGACTATGGTTTCCTAAACAAATGAACTCTAAGTGTAATTTATAAGATTTAGAGCACCCTGATCATAGAGTTGCTGAAGGACACTGATGCCCTTTAGTTTGCTCCTAAGGCAGGGCAAATGGAGATCGTTGTCTCAGACGCAGCCTGAAAAGAGCAACAGGTACATAAAATGACGTGCACGTTAGCAGCACAAAATCTAAAAGTGTCTATAGGACACACAGACATAAAGATGGGAACAACAGCCACTGGGGCTCCTTGGGGAGGAGGGAGGGGCAGGGGAAACGGTGGGGACACGACCCACTGGGTCCCTGTGCACCATTTGGGTGGTGGGTTTAACAAGCCCAAACTGCATCATCACGCAGTATACTCGTGTAGCAAACCTGCACTTGTGCCTCTTAAATCTAGAATTATTTTTCGAAGTGCCTATCGGCATAAAAATAGAAGACTAGAAATTCTAGTCTTCTAACAGTGTCTATTGGGGTGTGCAGTTATGGGAGTTGTGTCTTTTTAAAAAAATTTCCTGTATTTTCTGTAGTGTGTTTTTGTTATTTCTAAACTTTGGTTAATTTGTACATCAATCTTTTCCCATTTATTAGGAAATACATATCCAAGATACAAACTTTTATTTCTGTAAATTTCTGAATATATTTTCATAAATAACAGCACATTCTGGGTCTTGTTAATGACTATCTTATACCAATAATCTAGTTTCAGTTCACTCACTGTGGACGGAAGGACAAAAGAGCAGAGGTGGCTTTACAGATAAATGTCGCATTCTTGCCAAGTGAAGGTCACATGATAGCTCAGCTCACATGTGAAAGAGTCACACGA
>NW_007260070.1:12377-13286 GCF_000164805.1 Carlito syrichta
AGGTTCGCTTGAACCCAGGAGTTTGAGGCGCTGTGAGCTATAGTGCCACTAAACTCCAGCCTAGGAGGCAGAGCAAAACCCTGCTTCTAAAATAAGAAAGAAAAGAGAAAAGACTCATAAGAAAATAAGCAACTAGAAAGGACTATGCGCCTATACCTTCATTTCTAAGCAAAAACTTCTAAATTCCGGTCAGTAGATGGTCTATATCTAAAGCAATCTCACACACACACACACACACACACACACACACACACACACACACACACACACACATACAATTCCTTTCAGCTTCTTTTCCTTTTAGATAAGTAACAGTAGAAAAATAGACTAATATTTTCATATAATTCCTCATAAATATGACTCTTTACTCATGCACACGTTTCGGGAAGAGTCTCTTCACAAACCTACTTGTTCACAAACCCCAAGTGACTTGTGGGATGGGAAAACCATAGACCTCAGAGGACTATCCCTTGCCAATAATTCAGAGCGTATATATTCCTCTGAACATCCAAAAGCAGCCAAACTCTTCTCCTTGGTGAAAATGATATGTATGTCAGAATAGAAATTGACTTCAAATATAAGAAAACAATCATCATTTGTATAAAAAGATACCAAAAAAGCATTTTTGGCCGTGATATTTGTGATATAGATATGTGATAAAATTTTTAGTAGTTGGCTTTTCACTATCACATTTTACTGAATAATTGTATTTATACACAAACGTACCTGCAATCTATTTTTTAGCTTGTCCAGCAAAAAGAGTTGAGAAGCAAGAACACCCCAGGAACTGAAAGCACTCTAAACCCCAGATCTTGGTTTCTAAATTTAATTTCCCAGTGAAAGGAACCTGGACTCCTTGGAGAAATGACTGACTCCAAAGACGAGTCTGGAAGCATCAGGTGCCAAAAG
>NW_007260071.1:0-522 GCF_000164805.1 Carlito syrichta
GCTAGCCAGCTGACTCAACTAGCTGACATAACTAGATAGCCAGCTGACTAGCCAGGTGACTTAACTAGCAGACATCACTAGCTAGACAGGGGGCTAGCCATTTGATATAAAGAGCTAGCTACCTACATATCTCGTTGGCTTGCCAGCTCACTTAAATACCTAGCTAACTAGCTAAAGAGCAGGTTCGCAATCTGATTAAACTGGGTGATTTAAGTAGCTATCCATCTGGCTAGACAGCTGATTTAACAAGCTAGCTACACAGCAAGGAAGCTGGTTAGTCAGCTGTCGTATGTACCTGAATTAACTAGCTAGTTATCCAGCTAGCTAGCTGACTTCACTAGCTGAAGTAACTAGCTAGTACCTAGCAACTTAATTAGCTGACTTAACTAGGTAGTAAGCTGATATAACTAGCTGACTTAACAAGCTATCTACCTAGCTAGCAAGCTGACTTAACTAGATGAAATAACTAGCTAGTCAGCTGTCTAGCCTTCGGACTTAACTAGCTTTTTAACTACCTAGCGA
>NW_007260071.1:2055-7554 GCF_000164805.1 Carlito syrichta
TCAGGTTAACTAGCTGTCTTAACTATCTAGATACCTAGCTAGATATCTAGCTAGCCAGCTGCCATAACTAGCTTACTTAACTAGCTACCAAGCTGACATAACTAGCTGACTTATAAGGTTAGTTTCCTAGCCAGCCAGCTGACTTAACTAGCTGAAATGACTAGCTGGCCAGATGGCTAGCCATATAAATTAACTAGCTTTTTTCTTGCTAACCAGCTGGATAGCCAACTGGCTTAATGAGTTGACTTAACTACCTAGCCTGCTGTTTGCCAGCTGACTTAACTAGCTGACTTAACCAGCTACTTAGCTGACTACCCAGCTGATTTAAATAGCTGACAACCTATCTAGCCTTCTGACTTGCCAGCTGACTTACCTTGCTGACTTAAACTAGCAAGCTGACTAGCCAGCTAACTAATCTAGCTAGTTACCTACCTAGCCAGCAGGCTAGCCAGCTGACTTAACTAGGTGAACTGAACAGCTAGCCTGCTGACTAGTAAGCTGACTTATCGAGCTAGCTACCTACCTACCCAGCTTTCTGGACAGATGACTAAACTAGGTGATGTAACCCATTAGCCAGTTGGCTAACAGCTGAGTTACTCACTAACATCACTAGCTACGAAGGTAGCTATCTAGGTGAGTTAACTAGCTAGCTACCTACATTGCCAGTTGGCTACCCAGCTCTCTTAACTAACTGAATTAACCAGATAGGCAGCTGCCTAGCTGATTGATTTAACTAGCTCGATACCTAGCTAGCCAGCTGGCTACCCAGCTGACTTAAGTAGCTGACATAACTAGCTAGCTACCTAGCTAGCCAGCTGATTTAATATTTAACTAAATAGCTACCTAGCTAGGTGGCTGACTTAAATAGTAAGCTAACCAGCAAACTACCTATCTAACAAGCTGACTTAAATGGTTAGCTTCCTAGCTAGTGGTCTGACTTAATCAGCTACCTAACTAGTTAGCCTACTCATTAACTAATGTGCTAGCTAGCTGATTTAATCATCTGCCTTAATTCATTAGCTAACAAGCTAGCTAGCTGAATCCACTAGGTGACGTAACTCTTTAGCTACCTAGCTAGCTAGCTGACTTATCCAGCTGACTTAACTCATTAGCTAATTATCTAGGTAACTTACTCAAGCAGCCGATTCACCCATTTGCTAAGTAGCTAGCCAGCTGACTCAATCAGCTGACAACCCGATAGTCACCTAGCTAACTACCTGACTCAACCTGCTGACTTATCCCATTTGCTAACTACCTAGCTAGCTGTCTTAACCAGCTGACTAAATTAGAAAGCTGACTTAACTAGCTGACTTAGCTAGGTGACTTAACTACTTAGCTAGCTGACTTAACTGACTGACTTAACTGGTTAGCTAGCTGACTTAACTACCTGAATTCAATATTTAGCTATTTAACTAGCTGATTTAATAATTGGCTATCTAGTTAGGTAGCAGAAATAAGTAGCTGACTTAAATAGTTAGCTAGTTAGTGAGGTAGCTGACTTAGCTAGCTGACTTAGCTAGCTACCTTGTTAGCTAGCTGACTTAGATAGCTGACTTAGCTAGTTGGCTAGCGAGGTAGCTAGCTGGCTTAACTAGTTGGTTATTGAGTTTGCTAACTGTTTTAACTAGTTGTTAAACGAGTTAACTAGGTGAATTAACGAGTTGTTTAACCAGTTAGCTAGGTGAATTAACATGTTGGCTGCTGAGTCGGCCTACTACTTAGCTGGTTAAACCCATTTGTTGACTACTCGCCTACTTGTTAGCTGGCATAACAAGTCGGCCGAGTATTCGGCCGTCTAGTTAGCTGGGTTAACTTGTTGACTGAGTTGTTGCCCCACTAGCTAGCTCACTTAACCAGTTGGCTGGCTGGTTTTCTGACCTACTTAGTCAGCTGACTAGTTGACCAACTAGTTAGCTGGCCTAACTATTCGGCTTACTAGTTGGCTGAGCTTGTCAGCTGAAAAATGGGCCAACTAGTCAGCCGGTTGGTTAGCTTAGTTAACTACTTGACAATCTAATTCGCCTACCAGTTAGCTGACTAAACTAGTCGGTAGGCAAGTGAGCCAACTGGTCAACTGAATTAAATAGTCGGCTGGCGAATGAGCTCACTGGTCAGCTGACTTTAGTCGGCTGGCAAGTGAGCTGTCTGGTCAGAAGACTTACCTACTCAGCCGGTGATTGAGCCAACTTAACTACTCGGCCTGCAAGTGAGCTGAAGTGTGAGCTGTCTTAACAAGTAAGCTAGCGAGTGAGCCTACTGGTGAGGTGACTTAACTACATGACTGGCAAGCAAGCCGACTAGTTAGCTGTCCTGTTGGCCTGCGAGCAAGCCAACAAGTGAGTTGATCTCTTGGCTGGGGAGCGAGCCGACTAGTTAGCTGACATCATGGAAAGCGAGTGAGCACACTATTTAGCTGCCCAGCTAGCTGAGTTGGTAGCCAACTTGTTAGCTAAGTAACTAGCTGATTGGCTAGCTGACTTCACTAGCTAGCTGACTATCAAGCTGACATAGCTATCTAGCAAACAAGCTATCTATTTGTCTAGATAGCTGACTTAACTAGTTAGCCAACTGGCTAGTTAGCTGGCTAGCTGATTTAACTATCTAGCTGACTAGCTAGCTGACTTGCTAGCTGACTTAACTAGATAGACGACTAGCGACCTGACTAGCTAGCTGACTTGACTAGATAGCTGAATAGTTAGCTGACTTGTTGCCTGACTTAACTAGCTAGCTGGTAAGCTAGCTGACATAACTAGCTGACTAGATAGTTGACTGGCTAGCTGGCTTAACTAGCTAGTTACCTGGCTGGCTAGCTGGCTAGGCAGCGAGCTAAGTAGATAGTGGTCTGGCCAGCTGTCAGGCCAGCCAGCTGAAATAGCCAGCAGGATGTTGGAACAGTCTGATAACAAGCCGGCTAATCTAGCCAGCCACCCTGTTAGTCAGCTGGCTAACCAGTTGGCTTAACTAGCAGGCCACATAACTGACCAGCCTGCTAACCAGCCAGCATAACTTGCCAGCCACTTAGCTAACCAGCCAGCTAACCAGCTGACTTAACTAGATAACAACTAGATATCCATCCGGCTAGCCAGCTGGATTAACTAACCAGCCACCTACCTAGCCAGACGACTAACCAGCTCACTTAACTCACTGACTTAACGAGCTAGCCAGCCAGCTAGACAGCTGACTTAATTAGCTAGCTACATACCTAGACAGGTGGGTAGGCAACTGACATAACTAGATGACTTAACCAGTTAGCCAGCTGGCTAGCCAGCTGACTTAACTCGCTAGCTACATAGCTAGCCAGATGGCTAGCCAATTGAATTAACTAGCTGACTTAAGCAACTAGCCAGTTGGCTAGCCAGCTGACACAACTAGTTGATTTACCTCATTAGCCAGCTAGCTACTCACCTGATTTAACTAGCTGAAATCATTAGCTAGCCAGGTGGCTAGCCAGCTGACTTAACTAGCTAGCTACCTATGTATCCGGCTGACTTTCCAGCTGACTTAACTACCTAACTACTTAGCTAACCAGCTGACTAGAGAGCTGCTTTAACTAGCTGACTTAACTAGCTAGCCAGCTGAATTAACTAGCTAGCTTCCCAGCTAGACAGCTGGCTAACCAGGTGACTTAACTTGCTTATTTAACTAGCTAGCCAGCTGATTTAACTAGCTGACTTAACTAGGAAGCTGCCTAGCTAGCCAGCTGACTATACTAGCTGAAATAGCTAGCTAGCTAGCTAGCTAACTAGCCGAATTAACTAGCTGATTTAACTAGCTAGTTACATGACATAAATAGCTAAATTAACTAGTTAAGTAATTAGCCAGCTCACTTAACAAGCATGAAATAACTAGATAGCCAGTTCTCTAGCCATCTGACTTAACTAGCTTTTTAACTAGCTAGTGAGCTGGCTAGACAACAGACTTAATGAGATGACTTAACTACCTAGCTATCTGGTTACCCAGCTGGCTTAACTAGTTGATTAACGATATAGGCAGCTGGCCAGCCAAGTGACTAATCTAGCTGACTTAACTAGTTATCCCACTGGCTAGCCAGCTGACTTAACTAGCTCTCTACCTCTATAGTCACCTAGATAGCCAGCTGACTTAACTAGCTGACTTAATTAGCTAGCAAGGTGGCTAGCCAACTGACTTAACTAGGTCACTACCTAGCTAGCCATCTTGCTAGTCAGTTGACTTAACTAGCTGTCTTAACAAGCTGGCCTGCTTTCTAGCCACTTGAATTTATTAGCTTGCTACATAGCTATCCAGCTGGCTATCCAGCTGAATTAACTAGGTGACTTATCTAGCTATCCAGCTGTCTAGCCAACTAACTTAATTAGCATGCTTCCTACCTAGCCAGCTGGCTAGTCAGCTGACTTATTTAGGTGACTTAACTAGCTAGCCAGCTTGCTAGGCTGCTGACATAACCAGCTAGCTACCTAGCTAGCAAGCTGGCTAGCTAGCTGGCTTTCCTAGCTGACTTAACTAGCTAGCTAACTCACATATCTAGCTGACTTAACTAGCTAGTTACCTAGCTTGCCAGGTCACTTAACTAGCTGAAATAACTAGCGAGTCATCTGGCTGCCTATCTGATGTAAATAGATTTTTAACAAGCTAGCCAGCTGGCTAGACAACTGAACTAATGTGCTGACATAACTAACTATGCAGCTGAGTATCCAGCTGACTAAAGTAGCTGAATTAACTAGCTGGCCAGCTCTCTAGCCACCTGAATTAATTGCCTATCTACCTAGCTACCAAGCAGATTAACCAGCTGATTTAGCTAGCTGACTTAAGGATGTAGCAAGCTGGCTAGCCAGCAGACTTAACTAGCTATCTACCTAGCTAGAAACCTGATTAGCCAGTTGATTTATCTAGCTGACATAACTAGATAGTCTAAAGGTTAAATAACAGAATTAAGTAGCTACCTCCCTACATAGCCCACTGGTTTGCCACTGAGTTAACTACTTAACTACCTAACTAACTTGCTGGCCAGTGAACTGACTTAACTAGGTGACTTAACTAGTTAGTCAGGTGGCTAGCCTGATGACTTAACTAGATAGCTACCCTGAGAGGCAGCTGGTTAGCCAGCTGATATAAGTAACTGACTTAAATAGCAAGCCAGTTGACTTAACTAGCTGGCTTAACTAGCTAGCTATCTAGCTAGCCAGCTGACTTATCTAGATGACTTAACAAGCTAGCTAACTATCTCGCCAGATGGCTGGCCAGCTGACTTAACTAGCTGATTTCAAGAGCTAGACAGCTGGCTAGCCAACTACTTAATAGGTGACTTAACTAGCTAGTCAGCTGGCTGTCCAGCTGAATTAACTAACTGATTTAACCAGCTAGACAGCTTGCTAGCTAGCTGACTTAACTAGCTAGCTACCTAGCTAGCCAGCTGGGAAGCCAGCTGAATAACTAGCTGACTTCACTAGCTATCCAGCTGGCTAGCAGCTGACTTACTAGCTCGCTACCTAGTAGCCATCTGACTAGCCAGCTGACTTA
>NW_007260072.1:0-10952 GCF_000164805.1 Carlito syrichta
CTGGTCCCAGGAAACAAAAGGATTTCTAGGGCCAAATCCTTGATTACAACTAACAAGAGAAAAAGAAAGATCCTGAGGACATGTAATGACAGATTTAGCATATCCACGGAGCAAGTAGCTCTGAAAATGTAGGGACCCAGAAGACCAGATTGCTGATTAAACCTTATCAAGAGGCCGTGTAAATTCCGGAAAATGAGAACTCCTAGAACCGGATTTCCTTTTAATTCTCAGTAAGATGCCCTGATTTTTCCTGTCGATTTGGATTCCAAATTCATTATATTAAAAGACAGATGCCCGGAACTTTAGTAGGTTCATGGATTCCATGATTCCTGGCTACCATTAAAAGTGCGTAGTAAACATTTGGCCAGTGCAAAACCCTTGTCCCTTCTCAAAATGAAAAGAGACATGGAAGGGGAAGGATTACAGGGTTCACTTTAAGACCAGAGTCACATCCAAATATGGCAAGAAGATTCTTTTTGTCCTGGAATCTGGCCTTAGATGTTCTGAGGAACCTAACGGACTTGGAGTGCACAACACCATTTACAACTTTTAAGAGGATCAGAATGTTGCTGGAGTACTGAAATGACTGATTCATAATACCTGAATGCTAAATTGCTCTGAAACACTTGGGAAGCTCGAAGATCTGTTTCTTGTTTGTCCCATAGCAGACAAACTGGGAATTTTTTTTATTGAGTGCGTGAACAACAATGATTCTTTTTTCGTACTTAGTTGGAGGCCTCACATAGAGGACACTCTTTCTATTGATTCCTGTTTTGAAACCCTGATACTTGATTAGCCCTTAGTAATAAGTCATGTAGATTTTTTGATAGAGGAACCGTGGAAAACAGATTTCTTCTCTTTTATTAGCAAGAGGCCATGTAGTTTCCTGTATATGAGGATTGCTATTATTCACATTCATGATTCGAATCCCTGATTCTTCTTTAGCCATCAGCAAGATGCCCTATAGATTGTCAGGACTGAGTACTCAAATAACCCAGATTCCTTATTTTTAGCAATGGCCGTGCAGTTACATGTATATGAGTACTCCTGTTCACAGATACATGCGTCAAAAGCTTGATTCTTGTTTAGATCTAAGGAAGAGGCCGTATATATTTTTGGAGATTGAGAAAACATGTCACCAACATTCCTTATTCTTTCTTAGGAAAAGTCAGTGCATTTGTCTGTATATGAGCATTTCATTTCCCTAGTTCATGCTTCAAAAACCCAAATTCGTGTTTAGCCCTTAGCAAGAAACCCTGAAGTTTTATTGGGTTGGAGGACACGTGTAAACCAGATTCCTTTTTCTCCTTTAACAATAGACAGTGCAGTTTCCTATATGTGAGGACTCCCACTATCCAGATTCCTACTCCCAAAACCTGAATTGTGGTTATCTCTTAGCAAGATGGTCTGTAGGTTTTTGGTTTGGAGGCCTCGTTAACCATGTTTCCTTATTCTTCCATAGCAACAGCTCATGTATTTTTCTGTATATGAGGATTCCCATTACTGAAATTCGTGCTTCATTCTCAGCAAGACGCCAAGATATTTCCTGGTGACCTAGAATTCCAGATGCTTGGATATCAAGAGAAAGACTCCCATAAAGGTCTTGAGGAATTGGAACCCAAGATTCCTGGTCCCTTTTCAAAGACACACTAAAAATGTGGTGACATAGAAGCCCAGATTGTTGATTAAACCTTATTAAGAGACTTTGTAGATTTAGGCGAAATAGAACTCCAAGGACAGGATTCCCTTTCCGTTCTCAGCAAGAAGCACTGAATTCCCCTGTCCATGTGGATTCCAAAACTCTGGGTACAAAATGCAGATACCCAGATGTTTCCTAGCAACGTGGAATCCCTGGATCTTGGTTACATTTTAATAATACGTACTAAAAATTTGGCAACTGCAAAACCTTCGGCCCCTCTGCAAATAAAGTACAAATGGAAATGTAAGATACCAAGTTCATCTTAAGACCAAAGTTACATCCAAATACAGCAATATGATACATTTTTTATGGTAGTCTGGCTTTAATTGTCCCAAGGAACTTAAGGGATTTGTACTACCAGATACCCGATTACAACTCTCAAGAGAACCAGAATGCTGCTGGAGTCCTGAAATGACTGATTCATAATACCCACAAGCCAAATATCTCTGAAATATGAGACGAGCTCGAAGCCTTGATTCTTGTTTATACCTCAGCAAGACAACCTGAGAATTTTTCGGATTCTTGACTTCTGTATCTCAGTTTCCTTATTCTCCTTTACCAAGGGGCTGTGTAATGTCCTGTATATGAGAACTCCCTTTCCCCAGAATCCTGTTTGGAAACCCTGATTCTTGATTTGTCATTAGCAACATGTCATGTAGATATTGGAAGGGAGGAACCATGTAAAAGATTTTTCTTAGTTCTCCTTAGCTAGAGATCATATAGATTCTGCATATGAGGATTGCTTTTACCTATGTTCCAGCTTCTAAACCCTGATTCTTGTTTAGCTCACAGCAGATGACCTGTTGATTTTAAGGACTGAGGACTGCTATAACCCTGATTCTTTTTCTTCCTTGGAAAGGGGCTGTGTATTTTCCTATATATTAGGCCTCATTAGTTACATACTGCTTCGAAACTCTGATAGTTTTAGAACTTTCCAAGATACTCTGTAGATTCTTGGGACTGAGGACTTGTGTAACCCAGATTCCTTATTCTTTCTTACCAAAAGGTCATGAAGTTGCCTGTAAATAAGGACTCCATTTTCCAGATTCATGCTCGAAAACACCATGATTCATGTTTAGCCCATAGCAAGATGACATTGAACTTTTTTGGGATTGAGGACCTGAGTAATGCAGATTCCTTATTCTTACTTAGCAATAGACAGTGAATTTTCCTTTATGGGAGGACTCTCCTTACCCAGATTCCTACTTCAAAAACCTGATTCGTGATTACGTCTTAGGATGACGGCCTGTAGTTTTGGGACTGAGGACTCACATAGGAAAGATTCCTTATATTTCCTTAGCAATATGTCGTGTAGTTTCCTGTATATGACTACCTCCATTACCCATCTTCCTGCTTCACTCTCCTGGATGCTGAGAGAGTTCCTAGTGACCGAGAATTCCAGTTCTTTGAATATCAATAGAAGGACGTCAATAATGTTCTTTGGGAACTGGAATCCAAGATTCCTGGTTCCCCTTAACAAGACCTCCCCAAAATGTGGAATACTCCAAACCCAAAACCCCAATTTCTACCTGTCCACCCTCAAGAGTTTTCTGTACCTTACGGTCACCTGAATCGAGGAATTTCTTACCAATATACCTATTGATTCTGGAGAATAGGATTATGGACGTAGATGGTCCCGGGAAACAAAAGGATTTCTAGTTGTAATCAAGCCAAATCCTTGATTACAACTAAAAAGAGGACCAGAAAGATCCTGAGGATCTGTAATGACAGATTTAGCGTATCTACAGAGCAAGTAGCTCTGAAAATGTAGGGACCCAAAAGCCCAGATTGGTGATTAAACCTTATCAAGAGACCCTGTAGATTCCAGAAAATGAGAATTCTTAGAACAGGATTTCCTTTTAATTCTCAGTAAGATGCCCTGATTTTTCCTGTTCATTTGGATTCCAAATTCAGTATATCAAAAGACAGATGCCCAGGGGTTTCCTATGATTGTGGATTCCATGATTCCTGGTTACTATTAAAAGTATATAGTAAACATTTGGCAAGTGCTTAAAACTTGTCCCTTCTGAAAATAAAAAGAGTCATGGAAGGGGAAGGATTACAGGGTTCAGCTTAAGACCAGAGTTACATCCAAATATGGCAAGAAGATTCTCTTTGTCCTGGAATCTGGCCTCAGTTGTTCTGAGGAACTTAAAGGACTTGGAGTGCCCAATACTATTTACAACTTTTAAGAGGGTCAGAATGTTGCTGGAGTCCTGAAATAACCGATTCATAATATCCGAATGCTAAATTACTCTGAAACATTTGGGGAGCTCAAAGATCTGTTTCTTGTTTGTCTAATAGCACACAACCTGGGAATTTTTTGGATTGATGGCGCGTACAACCATGATTCTTTATTCGTACTTAGTTGGAGGTCATGTAGTGTCCTGTATGTGAGGACTCTCTTTCCCTTGATTCCTGTTTCAAAACCCTGATTCTTTTTTAGCCCTTAGTGAGAGGTCATGTATATATTTTGATAGAGGAACCGTGGAAAGCACATTTCTTCTCTTTTATTAGCAAGAGTCCATGTAGTTTCCTGTATATGAGGATTGCTATTACCGACATTCATGCCTCAAATCCCTGATTCTTCTTTAGCCGTCAGCAAGATGCCCTGTAGATTTTCAAGACTGAGGACTCATATAACCCAGATTCCTTATTTTTAGCAACAGCCGTGCAATTACCTTTATATGAGTACTCCTGTTCACAGATAAATTCGTCGAAAACTTGATTCTTGTTTAGATCTTAGGAAGACGCTGTATATTTTTTTGGAGATTGAGGAAACATGATACCCACATTCCTTATTCTTTCTTAGGAAAAGTCAGTGCATTTGCCTTTATATGAGCAATTCATTTCCCTAGTTTATGCATCAAAAACCCAAATTCGTGTTTAGCCCTTAGAAAGAATCCCTGAAATTTTATTGGGATGGAGGACACGTGTAAACCAGATTCCTTATTCTGCTTTAGCAATAGACAGTGTAGTTACTGTGTATGAGGACTCCCATTATCCAGATACCTAATCCCAAATTCTGAATGGTGGCTATCTCTTAGCAAGGTGGTCTGTATGTTTTTGGGTTGGAGGCCTCATGTAACCAAGATTCCCTATTCTTCTGTAGCAACAGGTCGTGTAATGATTTGTATATGATGACTCCCCTTATTAAATTTCCTGCTTCATTATCAGCAAGACGCCTAGATATTTCCTGGTAACCTAGAATTCCAGTTGCTTGAATATCAAGAGAAAGACTCCCATAAAGATCTTGAGGAATTGAACCCAAGATTCCTGGTCCTTTTTCAAAAGACACACTAAATATGTGTCAACATAGAAGCCCAGATTACTGATTAAACCTTATCAAGAGACTTTGTATATTAGGCGATAGAGAACTCCAAGAACTGGATTCCCTTTCCATTCTCAGCACGACACCCTGAATTTCACTGTGCATGTGGATTCCAAAACTCTTTTTACAAAAATGCAGACGCCCAGATGTGTTCTAGGGATGTGGAATCCATGGATCCTGGTTACATTTTAATAATTCTTACTGAATATGTGACAACTGCAGAGCCCTCGGCCCCTCTACAAATAAAGTACAAACGGAAATTTAAGGAGTACCAAGTTCATCTTAAGACAAAAGTAACATCCAAATACGGCAGTATGATAATTTTTTTCCGGGAATCTGGCCTAAATTGTCCCGAGTAACTTAAGGGATTTGTACTACCACATACCCGATTACAACTCTCAACAGGACCAGATGTTGCTGAATCCTGAAATGACTGATTCATAATGCCCACAAGCCAATATCTCTGAATATGAGACGAGCTCGAAGACTTGATTCTTGTTTATACTGCATCAGACGCCCTGATAATTTTTTGGATTGTGGAATATTGTATCAGAGATTACTTATTTTTCACCAAGGGGTCATGTATGTCCTGTACATGAGGACTCCCTTTCCCCAGAATCCTGTTTGGAAACCCTGATTCTTGTTTTGCCGTTACCAAGATATCATGTAGATATTGTGAGGGAGGAACCATGTAAAATTGGTTTCTTAGTTCTCCTTAGCTAGAGATTATGTAGATTCTGCATATTGTCCCGAGTAACTTAAGGGATTTGTACTACCACATACCCGATTACAACTCTCAACAGGACCAGATGTTGCTGAAATCCTGAAATGACTGATTCATAATGCCCACAAGCCAAATATCTCTGAAATATGAGACGAGCTCGAAGACTTGATTCTTGTTTATACTGCATCAAGACGCCCTGATAATTTTTTGGATTGTGGAATATTGTATCACAGATTACTTATTTTTATTTACCAAGGGGTCATGTATGTCCTGTACATGAGGACTCCCTTTCCCCAGAATCCTGTTTGGAAACCCTGATTCTTGTTTTGCCGTTACCAAGATATCATGTAGATATTGTGAGGGAGGAACCGTGTAAAATTGGTTTCTTAGTTCTCCTTAGCTAGAGATCATGTAGATTCTGCATATGAGGACTGCTATTACCTATGTTCCAGTTCCTAACCCTGATTCTTGTTTATCCCACAGCAGATAGCCTGTTGAATTTAAGGACTGAGGACTGCTCTAACCCCGATTCTTTTTCTTTCCTGGCAATGCGCTGTGTATTTTCCTGCATATTAGGACTCTCATTAGATACATCCTGCTTTGAAACTCTGATTCTATTTAGAACAGTCCAAGATACTCTGTGGATTTTCGAGATTGAGGACTCTTATAACCCAGATTCCTTATTCTTTCTTAGCAAAAGGTCATGTAGTTGCCTGTAAATAAGGACTCCAATTTCCAGATTAATGCTCGAAAACACCATGATTCGTGTTTAGCCCATAGCAAGATGACCTTAAGCTTTTTTGAGATTGAGAACCCGAGTAATGCAAATTTCTTATTCTTATGTAGCAATAGGCAGTGAAGTTTCCTACTTCAAAAACCTGATTCATGGTTACATCTTAGGAAGACGGCCTGTAGTTTTTGGGATTGAGGACACATATAAGGAAGATTCCTTATAGTTTCTTAGCAATATGACGTGTAGTTTCCTGTATATGACGACCTCCATTACCGAGCCTACTGGTTCACCCTGCAGGATGCTGAGACAGTTCCTGGTGACCGAGAATTCCAGTTTTCTCGATATCAAGAGAAAGACGCCCATATTTTACTTTTGGAACTGGAATCCAAGATTACTGGTTCCCCTTCACAAGACTTTCCCAATGTGGAATATTCCAAACCCAAAACCCCAATTATTATCTGCGCACCCACAAGAATTTTCTGTACTTTGAGGTAACATGAATCGAGGAATTTTGTACCAATATACCATTTGATTCTCGGGAATATGATTATGGTGGTAGATGGTTCTAGGAAACAAAGGATTTCTACGGCCAAATCCTTGATTACAACTAACAAGAGAACCAGAAAGATCCTGAGGATATGTAATGACAGATTTAGCATATCCACGGAGCAAGTAGCTCTGAAAATGTAGGGACTCAGAAGCCCAGATTGCTGATTAAACCTTATCAAGAGACTGTAGATTCCGGAAAATGAGAAATCCTAGAACGGGATTTCCTTTTAATTTTCAGAAAGATGCCCTGATTTTTACTGTCGATTTGGATTCCAAATTCAGTATATCAAAAGACAGATGCACAGAAGTTTCCTAGGTTCGTGGATTCCATGATTTCTGGTTACCATTAAAAGTACGTAGTAATCATTTGGCAAGTACAAAAACCTTGTCCCTTCTCAAAATAAAAGAGACACGGAAGGGGAAGGATTACAGGCTTCACCTTAAGACCAGAGTTACATCAAAATATAGCAAGAAGATTCTTTTTGTCCTGGAAACTGGCCTTAGTTCTTCTGAGGAACCTCACGGACTTGGAGAGCCCAATACCATTTACAACTTTTAAGAGGACTAGAATGTTGCTGGAGTACTGAAATGACTGATTCATAATACATGAATGCTAAATTGCTCTGAAACATTTGGGGACCTCGAAGATCTGTTTCTTGTTTGTCCCATAGCAGACAACCTGGAAATTTTTTGGATTGAGGGTACGTATAACAATGATTCTTTATTCGTAGTTAGTTGGAGGCCATGAAGTGTCCTGTATGTGAGGGCTCTCTTTCCCTTGATTTCCTGTTTCGATACCCTGATCCTTTTTTAGCCCTTAGCAAGAAGTCATGCAGATTTTTTGATTGAGGAAACGTGGAAAACAGATTTCTTCTCTTTTATTAGCACGAGGCCATGTAGTTTCCTGTATATGAGGATTGCAATTACCCACATTCATGCCTCGAATCCCGGATTATTCTTTAGCCGTCAGCAAGATGCCCTGTAGATTTTCAGGACTGAGGACTCATATAACCCAGATTCCTTATTTTTAACAACAGCCGTGCAGTGACCTGTGTATGCGTACTCCAGTTCACAGGTACATGCGTCGAAACCTTGATTCTTATTTAGATCTTAGAAGATGCCGTATATTTTTTTGGATATTGAGAAAACATGTCACCTATATTCCTTAATCTTTCTTAGGAAAAGTCAGTGAATTTTTTTGTATATGTGCATTTCATTTCCCTAGTTCATGCTTCAAAAACCTAAATTCGTGTTTACCCCTTAGCAAGAAACCCTGAAGTTTTATTGGGATGGAGGACATGTGTAAACCAAATTCCTTATTCTCCTCTTGCAATACACAGTGCAGTTTTCTGTATATGAGTACTCCCATTATCCAGATTCCTTCTCACAATAACTGAATGGTGGTTATCTCTTAGCAAGTCGGTCTACAGGTTTTTGGGATGAAGGCCTCGTGTAACCAAGAGTCCTTAATCTTCCGTAGCAACAGGTCGTTTAGTGTTCTGTATATGAGGTCTCCCATTACTGAAATTCCTGCTTCATTCTCAGCAAGACGCCAAGATATTTCCTGGTGACCTAGAATTCCAGTTGCTTGGATATCAAGAGAAAGACTCCCATAAAGTTCTTGAGGAATTGGAACCCAAGATTCCTGGTCCCTTTTCAAAAACACACTAAAAATTTTGCGACATTGAAGCCCCGTTTGCTGATTAAACCTTATCAAGGGACTTTGTAGATTTAGGCGATTGAGAACTCCCAGAACCAGATTCCCTTTCCATTCTCAGCACGATGCCCTGAATTTCCCTGTCCATGTGGATTCCAAAACTCTGTGTACAAAAATGCAGATACCCACATGTTTCCTAGGGACGTGCAATTCATGGATCCTGATTACATTTTAATAATTCGAACTAAACGTTTGGAAACTATATAAACCTCGGCCCCTATCCAAATCAAGTAGAAACGGAAATTTAAGGATTGCCAAGTTCATCTTAAGACCAATGTTATATCCAAATACGGCAATATGATAGTATTTTTCCAGGAATCTGGCCTTAATTGTCCCGAGGAACTTAAGGGATTTGTACTACCAGATACCCGATTAAAACTCTCAGGAGGACCAGAATCTTGCTGGAGTCCTGAAATGACTGATTCATAATACCCACAAGTCTAATATCTCTGAAACATGAGACGAGCTTGAAGCCTTGATTCCTGTTTATACCGCAAGACACCCTAAGAATTTTTCGTATTGTGGACTAGTGTATCACAGATTCTATATTCTTCTTTACTGAGGGGCCATGTAATATCTATATATGAGGCCTCCCTTTCCCCAAAATCCTGTTTGGAAACCCTGATTCTTGCTTTGCCATTACCCAGATGTCATGTAGATATTGTGACGGAGGAACCGTGTAAAAGAGGTTTCTTAGTTCTCCTTAGCTGGAGATCATACAGATTCTGCATATGAAGACTGCTATTACCTATGATCCAGCTTCTAAATCTTTTATTCTTGTTTAGCCCACAGCAGATGGCCTGCTGATTTTAAGGAGTGAGAACTGCTATAACCCCGATTCTTTTTCTTCCTTGGCAAGGGGCTGTGAATTTTCCTGTATATTTCAACACTCATTAGATACATCCTGCTTCGAAACTCTGATTCTTTTTAGAAATTTCCAAGATGCTCTGTAGATTTTTGGGATTGAGGACTCGTATAACCCAAATTCCTTATTCTTTCGTAGCTAAAGGACATGTAGTTGCCTGTAAATAAGGACTCCATTTTCCAGATTCATGCTCGAAAACACCATGATTCGTGTTTAACCCATAGCAAGATGACCTTAAGCTTTGTTTAAAATGAAGACCCGCGTATCACAGATTCTTTATTCTTACTTAGCAATAGGCAGTGAAGTTTCCTATATGTGAGGACTCCCATTACGCAGATTCCTACTTCAAAAATCTGATTTGTGGCTACCACTTAGGAAGACGGCCTGGAGTTTTGGGACTGAGGACTCATATAAGGAAGATTCCTTATACTCCCTTACCATTATAACATGTAGTTTCCTGTATATGACGAACTCAACTACCAAGCCTCCTGCTTCACTCTGCAGTATGCTGAGATAGTACCTGTAGACTAAGAATTCCAGTTTTTTGGATATCAAGAGAAAGACGTCCATAATGTTCTTTGGGAACTGGAATCCAAGATTCCTGGTTCCCCTTCACAAAACCTCCCCAAAATGTGGAACATTCCAAACCCAAAACCCCAAGTCCTACCTACCCACCCAAAAGAATTTTCTGTACTTTGAGGTCACCTGAATCAAGGAATTTTGTACCAATATACCTTATGATTCTGGGGAATATAATTAAAGTCGTAGATGGCCCCAGGAAACAAAAGTGATTCTAGGGCCAAATACTTGATTACAACTAACAAGAGGACCAGAAATATCCTGAGGATCTGTAATGACAGATTTAGTGTATCCATGGAGCAAATATCTCTAAAAATGTAGGGACCCAGAAGCCCAGATTGCTGATTAAACCTTACCAAGGGGCCCTGTAGATTCCAGAAAATGAGAATTCCTAGAACTGGATTTGCTTTTAATTCTCAGTAAGATGCCCTGATTTTTACGGTCAATTTGGATTCCAAATTCAGTATATCCAAAGAGAGATGCCCACAAGTTTCCTAATTTCGTGGATTCCATGATTCCTGGTTACCATTAAAAGTACGTAGTAAACATTTGTCAAGTGCAAAACCATTGTCCCGTCTCAAAATAAAAAGAGACAAGGAAGGGGAAGGATTACAGTGTTCACCTTAAGACCAGAGTAACATCCAAATATGACAAGAATATTATTTTTGTCATGGAATCTGGCCTTAGTTGTTCTGAGGGACCTAACGGACTTGGAGTGCCCAATAACATTTGCAATTTTAAGAGGACCAGAATGT
>NW_007260073.1:0-406 GCF_000164805.1 Carlito syrichta
CAAGTCAATTTTCTCAGTGTCTGCTCTCCCAGGCGTCTGGGAGAGACCCATACTCTTCTTTTGGTTTTTCTTCATTTCTGTAGATTTTTCTCCCTTTACCCCTTTCCCTCCCCCTCTTCAATTCTGTTTTTGAGGGAAGGTGGGGTTGCTTTTATTTCTCTTCTGCAATGACCTGTTCTTCCTTATGAGGGTCTTCTGGTTTTGTTCACTTTTCCCTCTGTTTTACAGTCTGTCTATTCAGCAGTTTGCAGTCTTGGTCCCAACTGTTGTGTGTCTCCCCAGTTAGAGTTGAGTTCCATAAGGCAGAAAACTTTTCACAGAGAAGCAATCTAGCGGGGGAAGCCTGTATTACAAAAGGCCTCCTCTCGTATATACATGTGTGTCTGTATGTGTAGAGTAGTGGGTG
>NW_007260073.1:2025-2935 GCF_000164805.1 Carlito syrichta
CTGTTGCCTGATGATATTTTATCCAATTTGCCAATCTATGTCTTTTCAGTGGTGTATTTAGTCTGTTCACATTTAGGCTAATAATTGAAATGCAAGAGTTGTTCCCTGTCATAAGGTTCTTACAGAGTTGTTCCTGTTTATTTGTTGTCTTTCTTTGGGTTTTGGAGTTGGTTCATGTGTGTTTTTTATCTTTTGCCTGTAATCTTGTGAAGAATGCTGTTGTTCTTTTTTCTTTTTCTTCTGTGTTCAGTACTTTCTTAAGTGTTTCTTGTAGAGGTGGTCTGGTGGCGGCGTATGTTCTTAGGGATTGGATGTCTGGAAAAGATTTCAATTCTCCCTCATTTATGAAGCTTAGTTTGGCTGGGTAGGTTATTCTTGGTTGAAATTGTTTCTCTTTTAGAACTTTGAAGATAGGGCTCCAGGCTCTTCTGGCCTGAAGGGTTTCTGTGGATGAATCTGCTGCTATTCTAATTGATTTTCCCTGGTAGGTAGTCTGGCATTTTTCTCTTGCTGCCTTTAGGATTTTTCCTTTCATAGTTACTTTGTTTAGGCGAATTATTATGTGTCTGGGAGTTGGTCTTCTCGTTTGTTGTCTTGCAGGGGTTCTCTGAATCGCTTGTGTCTGAATTTTTTCATCCTTAATGAGACGAGGGAAGTTTTCTTGAATGATTTCATGAAATGTGTGTTCCAGTGTGGCTTCTGTTTCTCTTTCTGCCTCAGGAAGCCCAATTATTCTTAGGTTTCGTCTCTTGAAGTGATCATTCATCTCTTGCAGGTTTTGTTCTGTCATTTTCAGCTTCTTTTCTATGCTTTTGACAGTTTGGGTTAGTTCTATGTTTTGGTCTTCCAGCTCTGAGATTCTTTCTTCGGCTTGGCTGATTCTGCTTTCCATGCTTATTAGTCTGTTGTT
>NW_007260074.1:0-1167 GCF_000164805.1 Carlito syrichta
CAAATTTGAGGGAAGACAGACAGTATTTCATTACTGTTAGAATAATGACCAAAAGAAAATAGATACGTCTGGGTTTGAAGGCCAAACTGTATGTAACCAAAAGTTTAAAAAGAACTTGAAAACAAATATAATTCGACATCTGTGTTGCATATAAACATAGTTAGTGTCCAAGTTTTCTCCAAGTCAACTCCGTTCCTCCTTCAGGAAACCCTGACCTGCTGGACCTGGACTCCGACAAGTGGCATCCAAACAGAGACCTGAAAGTTATGCTTTACTTTAATCGTAAGGGATCAGAACATATCTTGGGTTCTGCAGACCCCTCTGTAGAGACAGGCAAAGCTAGGAAAGGTAAACAGTTTTAGAGCCATGATACAATCATGGACCAGAGTGAGTTTAAAGAAAGAAAATTGTTTATAAGTATTTTGATGCATATGCTTTCTAAAATCGGAATTAAAGTTTTCTTTAAGCTGGGCTCAGTGTCTCAGCCTGTAATCTCAGACTTTGGGAGGCTGAGGTAAATGAATTGCCTGAGCTTCCGAGTTCGATACCCACCTGGGCAACATGGGATACTTCATCATACAATAAATCAAAAAATCATCTGGGCATGGTTGTGCTTTCTTGTAATTCCGGCTATTCAGAAGGCTGAGGCAGACAGATTGCCAGAGTCCAGCAGGTCGAGTCTGCAGTGGCCAAGAGAGGCCACTGCACTCCAGTCTGGGTGACAGAGTGAGACTCCAACCCCCCAAAATATAAATAAATAAAGTTTCCTCTACACTATGATCTCATTTTCTCTATTTTGTGCAAGAACAGTGTCCCTTGTTCCCTGAAGAAGGCATTGTTAATTTACAAACATGGACAGAGTTTGGGGAAAATTGAAATTGTATTACAGTATCCAAGGTCCGGAACGAGTTCTTATAGATACTTTTGCATTGTGAAATATAATTGAAGATATCTTAGATCCACAACAAAATGTTTGTAAAATGCCCATTAAAGTAAAGAGGAATCATGTGAAAGAACTCCCTTACTAACCCCTGTTCCTTCACAGGCTATGTTTAGCCACTGCCCCTGTTTGATGATGATCCTCTATCCTATGAGGATGAGGAAAATGTAAAAGAAGAAGCAGCTAGGTATCATGAAGAAAATTATCCAGATAATTTAAATTTGCCC
>NW_007260074.1:1484-7553 GCF_000164805.1 Carlito syrichta
CAAGCTCAGCAGTCTCATAAAATTCATCACAAAAACGTTGCAGCATTAAGGCACCAGTTTTACATTGCAAGAGAAACGGCTCAACAAATCATAAAAACTTGTACTTCGTGTCCTACTTCTAATAACCACCTCCCCTCAGGAGTTAATACCTGGGGATTAAAACCTAATGTTTTGTGGCAAATGGATGTTACTCATTTCCAAAATTTTGGAAAATTGTAATTTCTACATGTGATAGTGGATACATTTTCCCATGTAATTTCAGCCTCACCCAGAACTCGTGAAGCCTATAAAGATGTAGTCCAACATTTGTTATTTTGTTTTTCACAGGTGGATATTCCTAAACAATTAAAAACTGATAATGCTCGTGCTTATGCATCAAAAGCTTTTTGGTCATTTTGTACCCGGATTGGCATTTCACATTCTACAGGAATTCCGTATAATCCTCAAGCTATAGTGGAGAGAGCCCATCAATAGTTAAAAAAAATCAAATAATTTAATTGCAGGAAGTGGAATTCAGATATAGTTCTCCCCATTATATCGTAAATCATGCTATGTTTGTAATTAATCATCTCAATTTGTAACCTCAAGGACATTCAGCTATGGGAAGACTTTGGAGTCCTAATAATAATGTTAAACCAATGGTAAAAATGGAAAGATCTTCTTACAGGTCAATAGAAGGGGCCAGATGCCCTCTTAACATGCAGAAGAGTATATACTTGTGTTTTTCCACAGGACTTACCCTCACCTATTTGGGTACAGAATCATCTAATTAGACATGTCCAGCCCCCACCCCCATCGAGGTACAGGCAGACGAGACATAAATCACGCCATCAGTCTGAGTTGGATGCAGATGATGAAGAGAATGTGTTGGTTCCAAACTGAAAGATCTCACCATTCAACAACCACTTCAACCTCCACCAATTCAACTGAAGACATCCAATCATTTGTCATCTCCCACTCCTCAACCCTGATGTTACCATCAAGCTGTCTTGACTAGACAGTGCAGACTGCGCACATTGGGGCAAATCAAGGTGCTCAGGCATGACGCCGAGGATCTGGTTCACTCTCAAAATACTTCTCTCATGCTCTCTACTGTGTTTGTTGCTATGCTGGCTATTATAGCAGGACAGGTGTGTTGTATTTATTCAGTAAAATCTTATTTGGCTTATATCTGAAACCCTCCAGTGTTCCAGCCTGTTACATGGGATGCTGAGATTATTACTGTTTTACTAACCATTCCTCTTTATTAGGAGGCTCCACTCTTTTTTCATCAAACTTCAAAACTGTTGTTAATCATAATTTTTCCTTTTCAGATAGTTCTAGTTCTCTTCCAGTATGTTTTAGTTTACCTAAAAAATCAGCATGGTCACTTGATATCTCAGGTTGTTTAAACTACCATGCAAAAGCTATGGTAACTGATAGTCCCTCGTTTCTTCCCAGAATGGCAAATGACCAAGATACTTGGTTTCTTAAATTATCGATGCCTGGGGACTCTGACCCTAAATTAGCAAACAGGGCTTGAGAGGTCCTCCTGAGCCCCACAGGTCGAGGGCCCAGAAGCCACGATCATGCGGCCACACCCCAGCCTGGTCGACGGAGATATCTGTGACAAAAAGACGCCTGCCCCATGCATCATGATGGGTATCCACGGATCCCGAGGGAAAGGTCCACGTGGGTGGTGGACGATGGTGTGATTGGGAGAGGAAGGGGCACTACCCCACCTGAAAGTTGCAGACCAAGTGACTGGAACCTAGGTTGGCTGTGGCATTGCCAGACCACCTTGATTTCTCTGTGCTCAACGGCTGCTCTAGCAGGGAACATCTGTTCCATGAGCTCGCTCATATCCTTGCAGTGGGGCATGAGTGTGGGGTTTGGAGGCTGGCCTTCTGGGGTGTGTGGTCAGAGGTGAGGGATGGATGTGCCCAGTGGCCAATGTTGAAACCTCCTGCAAACGACAGGCCAGAAAGTGCCTTTTACTCTGCCATCCCTATGGATGACTCCTTGCGCTGGGTGGCAAGGGTGTGGGTGGTTGTGCTGGTCGTGATTATTATTATTTGGAGTCAGAATCTCGCTCTGTCTCCCAGGCCACAGCACAGGGACTGACCCATTGCCACTGAGGACTCCGCCTGCTGGAATCAGGTGATGCTCCCTCCTCTGATCCCTGAGTGCCTTGAAGGATAGGCCTGCACCCACATGCCCGCCTAATATTTGTATTTAATTTTGATAGCCAAGAAGAGGTCTTGCTCCATGTCCTGTGCTGGTGACAAATCCGCAGCCTCAGGCCGACCACTCTCCTGGGCCTCCAAAGGGCCGGGATGCCAGACTGAGTCTTTGAGACCAGCCTGTGGTTGTGATGGTGTTGGTGGTTGGTATTATTATTCTAAGTCTGAGCCCTGCTCTGTCACCCAGGCCGGAGCACAGGGGCCTGCTCTCAGCCACCATGACCTCCAATGGATAGGCTCTGGCAATTCTCCTGCTGTGGTCTCCTGAGTGACTGCAACAACAGGTGAGTGCCACCACGCTGGGATCAATTTTATGGTTTCTTATAGAAACGGGGTCTCACCAAGGTGCCTGGGCTGCTCTCAAACCCAGGGGCTAAGGCCATCCTCCCGCCTCAGCCTCCTAGAGTGCTAGAATGACAGGAGTGAGCTCCCAAGCACAGCCTCCACAGCCCTCTCAGGGCCCCACCATGAGATCTGCTCTCTTCCAAAGACCCGGGACCCCAGAGAGGGTGGACAGAATCGCCTGCCATGCCCTCCTCATTCCCCAGGGTGGACCCACTTTCTCCTTTCAGTGTTCACATCAGGTATAGGGAGGTCATGACTCTCAAACTTTCTGGGAGGCAGAGACAGCAGAGCTATTGACACCTGTGTACTCTGCACTTGGGTAGGTGGAGACGGGAATATGGCTTATCCCAGGAGCTCAAGACCAGGCTGGACACCATAGCAAGCCCCACTTCGACCCCAAGCAAACCCAGAAAACCTTGGGTGAGGGCAGGTCTTGGTGGGAGAATTGCCTATGGCCCAGAGTTCAAAACCTGACTGGAAGACCAGGATGTTGACCAAATGGAAAGCTTGTGATTACAGCAGTTTGGGAGACCCAGGCCAAGAGGTTTGCCCGAGTTGGGCAGTTTGAGAGAAGCCTGGGCAACCTTGTGAAGAAAGAAAACAAGAAGAAAGAAAGAAGGAAGGAAGGAAAGAAGGAAGGAAGGAAGGAAGAAAGAAAGAAAGAAAGAAAGAAAGAAAGAAAGAAAGAAAGAAAGAAAGAAAGAAAGAAAGAAAGAAAAAGAAAGAAAGAAAGACATCCATTCTCCTGCAAAGCTCCTGTCCTCAGTCCTTCCCTCTGGGCCACTCCTTATGTGAGGGTCCCCCAAGCTCGGCACCTTCCAGCCCTAAAACCCCCAAAGGCTGCCCCTGCTTAGATGTGGAAGTTCCTGAGGCTGCCTGGCTGGGTTCCTGCTGACTTTAATCTCTGAGCTGAGAAATGTGACCCAGGCTCGCCAACCCTCCAACTCTAATACAGGGACCTTCCGCCAAGATAGGCCAGAGGACACATCCCTCCCCCAGGGACATTTCATCACCCCAACCCCATTTTCCTGGCTCTAAAGCCAGTTGTTGTGTGAACACACCATGTGCAGTTGAGAATCTGTGTTTGATTCAGATGTTTATGGTGACAGGGTCTGGCTCTGTGACCCAGACTGGGGCATGGGGACACGACCGTCATTCCCACCAGTCTTGCAATCACGTGCTTCAGCGATTCTCCCGCTTTGGTTTCTGGAATGGCCAGGATGACGTGCACCTAGACCCCAGACCCCCTGTTTGGATGGTTGTGGTTATGGGGTCTCCCAGAGTGGCACACGCTGACCTTGGGTTCCTGGGCTCCAGTAGTCCTCCTGCCTCTGCCTCCCAATGCAATGGGATTCCAGGTGTGAGCTGCCACAGCAGGCCTTCTGGTTCACTTTCAACAGAGAATCGAGGCCAGCGTCTGCAGCTCAGCCTCATCATCCCAGCACTTTGTGAAGCCAAGGCCAGCCGCCGGCCCAAGTCTGAGGGCGGATACCTGCTGGGGAACGAACCTCTGTGAGACCTATTCTCTACCCTCCATCCAAAATGAGCTGGACATGATGGCGCCTGGCAGTTGTTCTGGTTCCTCGGAATGTTGGAGAAAGGCTCACTGGAACCTGGCATGCTGAGACTGTGGAGGCTGAGAGTGAACCACCGCCCTCCAACCTGGGCAATGGAGTCATACACCGATTCAAAGAAAAAATGAAAAAAAAAGAACATCCACTTGTGTATGGGGTTGGGAGGCCAAGGCGAGAGGCTGCCTGAGCCCAAGTGTCGGCAGCCTGCAATAGCGATGTGGCCAGACCTCTTCTCAGTGAGAGGTCACCAAAATCGAGTCAGGTGTGGTGGCCCCCAGACTCCTGCTTGCTTGGGGGCCAAGGTAAGAGGAACACCTGACCCCCACAGTTCTAGGCCCTGGGAGCTACGATCTTGCCCCCGCACCCCAGCCCCACAGAAGGAGTCCCCGGGGACAAAAAAAAATGCCTGCCAAGTGCATTCTGAGAGGCCTTCACGAATCCCAAAAGGTCCAAGTGGGTAAGGGACAGGATAGGAAGGGCCCTCCCCCACCCAAAGGTGTCAGGAAGGGTGACCGGAACTTGAGCTGGTTGTGGCATTGCTGGACCACCTTGATCGCTCTATGTCCGATGGCCAGCCTAGCTCTGGGCCGTCTGTTCCTTGAACTCACACACATCTTTTCTGTGGGGCACAAGTGTGGAGGGTGGAGGCAGGCCTTCTGGGGCACATGACCCAAGGCATGAAACGGACATGCCCGGTGGCAACCTTTGATACCTCCCAAGAACCACAAGATGGAAAGTGCCTTTTCCTCTTCCATCCCTGAGGGTGACTCTTCATGCGAGGAGGTGGTGGTGGTCGTGGTGGTGGTGGTGGTCATTATTATTTGGATTCGGAATCCCATGCTGTCAACCAGGCCGGAGCATAGGGGCAAATTCTTGGCCACTGGGGAGTCCACCTAACAGGTTCAGGCAATCCTCCTGCCTCGGCCACCCGAGTGGCTGTAACCACCAGCCTGGGCCACCACGCCAGGCTAATCTTTGGATATATTATTGATGCCCTAGACAAGGTCTCGCCCCATGTCCTGGGCTGGGGTCAAACGTGCAGGCTCAGGCCATCCACTCACCTGGGATTCTGAATGGCCGGGATGCCAGTCTGAGCCACTGAGCCCGGCCTGTGGTTGTGGTGGTGGTGGTTGTGGTTTTTATTATTATTTTGAGTCAGAGTTCTGCTCTGTCGCCCAGGCCAAAGCGCAGGGTCTTTCTCTCTGCCACCATGGCCTCTACCACCTGGGCTCTAGTAATCCTCACGATGTTGCCTCCCGAGTGGTCATAACGACAATCTTGCACCACCATGCTTGGTTCATTTTTTTTGGCTTCTTGTAGATACAAGGTCTCATTAAGGTTCCCAGGCTGGACTCCAACCAGGAGTCTCCGGACATCCTCTCACCTTGGCCTCCCAGAGCACCAAGATGACTGGCTTGAGCCAACCCACCCAGCCTCCATACCCCTCTCGGGGCCCCACTGTGAGGTCTGCTCTCTTCTGTCAACCCCAGACTCCAGAGAGGGTGGCTGGAGTCACATGCTGTGCCTTCGCCCTGGGGAGCACCTGGTGCAGGGGTATGTCTTCGCTGGGTCGTGCATCGCTCTGCCCACCTCGTTCTCCAGTGTGGAACCACTCACTCCGTGCAGAGGCTGGCACAGTGAAAGGGAAGGCTTGACTCTCAAACCATTGGAGGTTCCAGAGTGGTGGGTCAACTCACGCCTGTCTCCTTGGCATTTCGGGCATCCAAGATGGAAAGACAGCCAGATCCTGGGAACTTGAGACCAGGCTGGACACCCTAGCAACCCCCCACTTCCACCCCAAGCAAAACACAAAACATTGGGTTTGGGCTGGCCACAGTGGGAGGATCTACTCTGGGAAAGAGTTCAAGACCAGGACTGAATACCAGTATGTCGAACGAATGGAAAGCCTGTGATCACAGGAGTTTGGG
>NW_007260074.1:7573-8947 GCF_000164805.1 Carlito syrichta
CTGGACTCCACCAGGAGTCTCCGGACATCCTCTCACCTTGGCCTCCCAGAGCACCAAGATGACTGGCTTGAGCCCACCCACCCAGCCTCCATACCCCTCTCGGGGCCCCACTGTGAGGTCTGCTCTCTTCTGTCAACCCGAGACTCCAGAGAGGGTGGCTGGAGTCACACGCTGTACCTTCGCCCTGGGGAGCACCTGGTGCAGGGGTATGTCTTCGCTGGGTCACCCATCGCTCTGCCCACCTCGTTATTCAGTGTGGAACCACTCACTCCGTGCAGAGGCTGGCACAGTGAAAGGGAAGGCTTGACTCTCAAACCATTGGAGGTTCCAGAGTGGTGGGTCAACTCACGCCTGTCTCCTTGGCATTTCGGGCATCCAAGATGGAAAGACGGCCAGATCCTGGGAACTTGAGACCAGGCTGGACACCCTAGCAACCCCCCACTTCCACCCCAAGCAAAACACAAAACATTGGGTTTGGGCTGGCCACAGTGGGAGGATCTACTCTGGGAAAGAGTTCAAGACCAGGACTGAATACCAGTATGTCGAACAAATGGAAAGCCTGTGATCACAGGAGTTTGGGAGGGGGAACAGGATGAGAGGATCACCAGAGTTGGACTGTTTGAGAGTCTTCTAGGCAAACTAGTGAGGAAAGGAAAGAAAGAAAGAAAGAAAGAAAGAAAGAAAGAAAGAAAGAAAGAAAGAAAGAAAGAAAGAAAGAGAAAGAGAGAAAGAAAAAGAGAGAAAGAGAAAGAAAGAAAGAAATGCATTCTTCTGCAAACCTTCTGCCCTCAGTATTTCCTCTCCTGACCCCCCTACATATGAGGGTTCCCCCACCTTGGCGCATTCCAGCGCCAACCCTCCACAACGGTTGCCCCCGTTTTGGTGTGAGAGTTCTCAACTAACTTGGCCGGGTTACTGCTGGCTCTCCACTCTGAAGGGAGAAATGTGCCTCAGGCAGGCTGACCCTCCACTCAGCAATGAGGAACTTCCACCAAGAAAGGCCAGGGACACATCCCTCACCCAGGGACATTTCTTTTCCCCCAATCCCATTTTTTGTGGATCTAAGGCCAGTCGCCCTGTGAACACACCATGCGCAGTTGAGAATCTGTGTACAATTCTGATGTTTTTGGAGACAGGGTCTGGCTCTGTTGCCCAGGCTGGGGCTCAGGGACATGACTGTAGTTCACTGCTAGCCTCAAAATCGTGGTCTCTGGCGATCCTCCTGCCTCAGCATCTGGGGTGGTTGGGGTGACAGGCACCTCAAACCCAGACACCCTGTTTAGAGGGGTGTGGAGATGGCATCTTTCTGCATGGTCCAGGCTGGCCTGGGGCTCCTGGGCTCTAGCCATACTCCCATCTAGGCCTCCCAGAGTG
>NW_007260074.1:9366-12161 GCF_000164805.1 Carlito syrichta
ATTCACTAGAGTTCAACAGGCCGAGGCTGCAGTATCTGGGATCAAGTCACTGCCCTCCAGCAGGGGCAACTGAAAGAAAAAAAAGTAAAAAAAAGAGCTTTCATTTGTGGATGGAGATGGGATAACCATGAACAGACAGAGATCATTTGGGAAAGAGGCCCCAGCCTTGGAGCTAGAGTTCCCTAATGATGGTGGATTGTCAGACAATCGGGCTGTGGCTCTGGGAGGCTGAGGCAGGCCATTACTGGAGCATAGGATTTTGAGATCAGCCTGGGTCACGTATCAAGACCTCGTCACTCCACAGAATGCAAACATTGGAATAGCACATGGTGGTGTATGCTGTCTCGGCTACAAGGGAATCAGTGGCCTCCATCCTGGGTCATTCCTTAATGTCACCCACGCTGACAGAACATACAAGTCCAGGCTGAACACCATGGCTCACGACCATCAGCCCCACGTCCAGGGAGGCTGAGGCGGCATGCTGCCTGGGCCCAGGGGTCAGAGTTCAGCACGAGCAACGTTACCAGACCTTGTCTCGGATAGAGGTCCCCAAAATCGAGTCAGCCGTGGTCGGCCGTGGAATCCCAGCTGCTCAGGGTCTTAGGCGGGAGGACCGCCTGAGCCCCTCAGGTGGAGGTCCACTGACACAATCATACTGCTACTCCCCAGCCTGGTTGACAGAGACTTCGTTGACAAAAAAGATGCCTCCCACTTGCATCACGACCAGTGACCATGACTCCTCAGGGATGGGTCTACTTGGCCGGGGGACGATGGAGAGATCAGGAGTGTAAAGGGCCCTCCTCTCACCCAAAAGTGGCAGACACGGTGACTAGAACCTGGACTGGATGTGGCATTGACAGACCACCTTGTTTGCTCTGGGCCTGAGGGTCACCCAACCTTGGGACCGTGTGTTCCGTGAGCTCACACACGTCTTTGCTGTGGGACAAGAGTGTGAAGGGTGAATGCAGGCCTTCTTGGGTGCATCACCAAAGGCACGGGGCAGACATTCCCTGTGGCCACCTTTGAAACCTCCAGCAAATGACATACCAGAAAGTGCTTTTTCCTTTCCCATCCCTGAGAGTTGGGTGGCAACCCTCACGCTGGGTGGTTCTTCATGCTGGGTGGCAAGGATGCTGGTGGTAGTGGTACTGGTGATTATTATTTGAAGTTGGAATCCCGATCTGTTCCCCAGGCCAGAGTGCAGGGACACCCTCACAGCCACCACGGACTCCAGCTGCCACGCTCAGGCGATCCTCCATTCGTGGCCACCCGAGTGGCTGGAACCACAAGCATGTGCCACCATGCTCAGCTTATCTTTGGATTTATTTTTGATGGCTGAGACAAGGTCTCACCTCGTGTCCTGGGCTGTTGTCCAAGCCACAGGCTCAGGCCGTCCACCTGCCTGGGCCTCCGAAGGACTGGGATGCCAGGCTGAGCCCCTCACCCTGGCCTTTGTTTGTGGTGATGGTTGGTATTATTATTCCAACTCTGAGTCCCACTCTGTTGCACAGGTCAGAGCACAGGAGCCCTCTCTTGGTCACTGTGGCCTACAGTAGCTGGGCTCCTGCTAACCTCCCGCCATGGCAAGCTGAGTGCCAGGTACGAGGGGTGTGCACCTCCATGCTTGGCTTATTTTTATTGGCTTCTTGTAGTGACAAGGTTTTACCAAGGTGCCTGGATTGGTCTCAAACACTGGGGCTCAGGTCATCCTCTTGCCTCAGACTTCCAGAGTGCCATGATGACAGGCGTGATCTCCTAAGCCTTTCCTCCACAACCCAATCGGTGCCCCACCACGAGTCCGGCTCCCTTCTGATGACCCAAACCCCAGAGAGTGCAGCCAGAGTCACCAACCGACCCCTCCCCGGTTGAATGCCTGCTGCTGGGGCATGTCTCCACTGGGGTGGCCACTTCTCCACATGCCTCGTTCCCCAGGGTGGACCCTCTCTCTTCTGCCAAGGGCCACCTCAGGGAAAGGGAGGGCGTGACTTTGGGGGGCGGGAATGGCCAAGTGACCCACACCTGTCTACACAACACTCAGCAAGGCCTTGATGGGATGATGTCTAGAGCCTGGGATCTCGTGACCAGGCTGGACACCATAGCAAGCACACTGTTCGACTCCAAGTTAAACCAAGAAAGCCTTGGGTGAGGGCAGGCCTCAGCAGGGGATCACCTCCACCCAGGAGCTCAAGACTGGGCAGGGAGACCAGGATGTCAACCAAATGAAAAGCCTGTGATCTGCACAGTTTGGGAGACCCAGGCTGAGAGGATGGTCCAAGTTGGGCAGTTTGAGAGTAGCCAGGGTAACCTAGTGAGGAAATAAAAGGAAATAAAGAAGAGAAAGAAATCTATTCTTCTGCCACCCTTCTACCCTCAGTCCTTCCATCCCCATCCACCCCACATGTGAGGGTCCCTCAAGCTCGGCAACTTTGAGTCCCATCCAACACCACAATGCCTACTCCTGCTTTGATGCAGGACATCCTGAGGCTAACTGGCTGGGTTACAGCTGGCTCTCCTCTCCGAGGAGAGAAATGTGCCCCAGGCAGGCCGACCCTCTGACTCAGCAACGAGTACCTTCTGACAAGAAAGGCCAGTGACATATGCCTCACCTGGGGATATTTCAACCCCCTTAATCCTATTTTATCTGACTCTAAATCCAGTTGCCTTGTGAACACACCACGAGCAGTTGAGAATCTGTGTATGATTCTGATGATTTTGGTGACAGGGTCTGGCTGTGTGGTCCAGGCTGAGGCGCAGGGACACGACTGTCATTCACCACTAGCCTCGAAATCACGGGG
>NW_007260075.1:0-767 GCF_000164805.1 Carlito syrichta
TGTCTCCTTAGCACTTGAGGAGGCCGAGAGGGGAAGATTTCCGGAGCCTGGGAGTTTTAGACCAGACTGGATACTATCGCAAACTCCCACCTCTACTCCAAGTAAAAACCAGAAAAACTTGGTTGAGGGCAGGCCTCGGCAGGAGTATTGCCTCTGGCCCAGAGTTCAAGGCCAGGTAGGAAGACCAGAATGTCGACCAAATGGAAAACCTGTGATCATAGCAGTTTGGCAGGCACAGGCCAAGAGGATGGCCTGAGTCGGATGGTTTGAGAGACTCTTGGACAACATAGTGTGGAAAGAAAAGAAAGAAAGAAAGAACGAACGAAAGAAAGAAAGAAAGAAAGAAAGAAAGAAAGAAAGAAAGAAAGAAAGAAGAAAGAAAGAAAGAAGGAAAAACATAAAGAAAAAAAGAAGAAATAAAGAAAGAAAAAATCCATTATCCTTCAAAACTTCTGCCTTCAGTCCTTCCACACCACCCCACACACATGTAAGGGTCCACCAAGTTCGGCACTTTCTGGCCAAAACACCACAAATGTCTGCCCCTGCTTTGGTGTGGGAGTTCTCAAGGCTCCCTGGTCGAGTTCCAGCCAGATCTCCTCTCCAAGGTGAGTAATGTGCCCCAGGCAGGTCGACTCTCCACCTCAGCAATGGGGACCTTCCACAAACAAATGCCAGTGCCACATCCCTCACTGGGGGACATTACTTCCCCCCCAATCCCATTATAGCTGGCTCTAAAGCAGTCACCTATGAACATTTTTGATGATGAA